>NC_030436.2:2217500-2425000 GCF_001660625.3 Ictalurus punctatus
AGGTTGATGTTCTTAGTCGTAAGGCTTCAGTGACAGGAAGCAGCGCAGTCTCCGTGGAGTGACTACTTTTGAAGCCAGACTGCTTGGTGTCCAGGAGGTTGTTCTGTGTGATAAAAATTGAGAGTTTGGAAAGAAAAGGGAGGAGGAAAACAGGTCTGTAGGTGTCAACAGGGTTGAGTGACTGCATTTTAAGCAGTGGGGTAACCCGGGCCTGCTTAAATGAGGGAGGGTATGTGCCAGTAGAGAGGGATGTGTTAAAGATGCGTGGGAGTGCAGGTAATAGTGTGGGAGAGATGGACTGAAGAAGGTGAGAAGGGGTAGGTTCAAGAGGACAGGTTGTGGGGTGGCATGGTCTATGCATGTCTGGGGTTGAGAACTGGCTCCTGATTGACGCAACCTTGTTGGAAAAGAAAGTGGCAAAGTCGTCTGCAGTGAGAGAGGTAGGGGAAGGGGGAGGAGGGGGACAGAGAAGAGAAGAAAAGGTTTTGAAGAGCGTACAGGTATTGGGAGAGCTGTCGGTCTTCTCTTGGTAGTACTTGGTAATGTATGGCTTTAGCAGTGGAGATGCTATGGGAAAAAGAGAAGTGTTTGTAACTGGACAGAAATGCACTTCTAATATATATATATATATATATATATATATATATATATATATATATATATATATATATATATATATATATTTTAATCTTGACCTTTATAAAGTTCTATTAGACTTTTCTTAAGTCCTCTTAGCATAATTGCATAATCTCCAGAAATCATATATAATGCAGCCAGTATGCACATTCACACCAACATTCTAAACTGCATTTATATGGCAACACCAATTAACCAGCCATCATTTTATTAAAGGTCATTTTCAGAGTCTGTGACTTAATTCCAGAAGGTACATCAAGAAAGATGGGGCATTTCACCTCCACTGTTTAAACACAAACACTTGCCTTTAAGTACAAAAAAAAATAAATAATCAAAGCATAGATAATGTGGACTGATGCAGATAGATGTTTAAAGTCTTTCTGTCCCCTAAAGAAATGTTTACCCGAAGCACTACATAGTGGGAAAACAAAACAGGAGATAACATCTCTGCATGTTTTTCACTTAGTTAAATTACACTTGGGCAGGCCAGAAAACAAAATAACCCCAACTAAAAAAACAAGAGAACAAGAAAGTACAAATGAGATAAATATTTGAAATATTTAGCATTTTTTTACAAAAATGGATTTTAAACATAGTTAATTAGAAATGTAATTGTCAATATTAAAACAAAAAATTATGCACCATTGAATCATTTGTATTTTTGAACCCAAAAACGAATGAACGCAACGTACACAGACCTGCATGCGCTCCTCTTCCTCAGTGAGCAAATTCATTTCTCGTGTGGCAAGCAGAGCAAGCTTGGTGGATCTCTCCGCTCGGAGAACCGGGGTTACGGACAGTAACCTATTGTTCTCTTTCTCGTGTTTGAGATCCACCTATGGGAGAAATGGACAACTCCCCGGTTGCCCAACGCACTCACAATGAGGCCCTGTAAGCCAGCGGATGGACACCTAGATAGGGAGTGCTTGATGCAGCCCATAATGACGTGCCTGATAACACCATGCACAAAGGTGATAGTGGTACACAGGTGGAACATGAAGGATATGCTGGTGACATGAATAAGAGAAGCCTGATAGTCCAAGCTTCAAGAGGGAGAAGAGGGCTTAAGGGAGGAAGGCTATGAGGAGCCCACTCCTAGGACAGAGTCAGCTACCGGGATCTTAGTGACATTGAGCCGGTAGTATTTGACAAACGTATGGGGAGAGGCCCAGCTTGCAGCAGAACAGATGTCCCGCAGTGAAACTACCCGAAACAGAGCCTACGAGGTGGCCACACCCCTAGTAGAGTGTTCTCTGAGACCCTCTGGACGCTGCACTCCCTTCAACTAATATGCCAAAGTAATAGATTCCATAAGTCAACGGGATAGGCACTGCTTAGAAATAGGGTTCCCCGTGTGCAGGGGCCCCAGGAAATGAAGAGCTGGTCACTCCTCCTGAAAAGACTAGTCGTATCCATGTAGGCCCGAAGGGCATGCACAGGACACAGAGCATTCCACCTCTGATCCTCTGCAGAGGAGAAGGGAGGAGGATGAAAAGCGGAAAGCTCAATCACCTCACAGGTAAATGCTAATCGGAGTTGCCACCTCTGGGCATACAGGAGGGGAATTATCTCCACCAGCCACGGTGCCTTGGGACACCTGGGTGCCACCAGAATGAAGGTCGGGCTCTGAACTCTCACCCTGGCTATGGTGGGGTCTATTAAGCAGAGGGGAGGGAACGCATAGAGCAGCACATTGGGCCATGGATGTGTCCACACTGAGGGGTGAACCTCTGTTCCTTAGCGAGAAGACCCCACCTACAGAAAGCCTCCTTCTCTTGGATGGATGGGCTAGGAGGGCAAAACTGGAGTCCAGATGGCTGGATGCCCAAAAATGTGGATTCAAAGCACCCTGGAGCTGTGCATCAGGCCAGCCGTTTCCTTTTGAGGTCAGAGGGAGCGAGGCTGGGGGTTTCTTGGCAGTGGCTGCGGTGAAGGATGTTGTAGAAGGCAGAAGGGGGATTACCCTGCTGCGCCGGTGGTTCGTTACAAGGTTTCTATTTGCCAGCCTTCTGGAAGTGCTGTCCCGCAGTGGGATTAGGTGGCTGCGGGGGGGACGGGTGCTGGGGGGGCTGTTGCACATGGATTTCCTCAGCAGACACAGCTCGAGAGCCTCGTCCTCCTTTTTGTTGTCGCAGCGTTGTTGCATCAAAGTGATGATGGGACCAAAAAGGGCCCGGCCAGGCTCCACTGGTGCTCCTGTGATGCACTGCTTCTCGCTATCAGGGAGACCCGATAGGTTACAGCCAGAGCGCACGCTCGTCAACTACCGATAGGGCCATGGAACTCCCGCTCGCCTGGATGGCTTGGCGTGCATTGCGGAGGACGAGGTCATTAATGGTGATGATCTCCTTCCAGAGCGAGGTTGAGGGACACCCTGTCCCCAGTTGCCGTCCCATGTCAACCAGGAGCTCAGTGTGGTAAGCTGATAGAAGCGAGGAGACATTGAGGGCCCTGACAGCTATGGCTGAGGCCTTATAAGAGGCCTGGTGGATGACATGGAAAAATGGTCCGTTTTGCTGGAGAGAGTGGGCTTGATTGGAGTGAACAAGCCACCGTGGGAGGGGTTAAGTTGTCTGGCAATGGAGGGCTCATGGTCTCGAGTGCTCAGGGTCTCCCCAGCAATGTTTCATGTGCTTGACACATACGGGGAGGACTAGGAGGAGCTGTTTTCTCAGGTCTGGAGGCAGTCCCAGGAGTTTCCCATCGTAAACATCCCTCTCTTGGTCAGTGGTACTTTGCAGGGCCGGCCATTTGATATTGAGGCGAGCGGCCGCTCGCTCACAAAAATCAAACAGGATGGACTGAGGTAAGGCTGCGGGAACATTAGCCTGGGGCTAACCCTCTAGAAGGCCCGCGACGTCCTCATCACCGGAGCCGGGTGTCTCATTAACTAAGGAGGGTTCACCTGGTAAGATGCCTTTGAGGGGAGAAGGGTTGCTATAGTCAGCCCAGCTCAGAAAGGCAGCGCCTCTGGAGATCCCTGGGAGCATGCTGTCATCACCGTTTCCCCCGTCAGAGTTGGACTGTCCAAAATCTACACTCTGGTTTGCGGTCATTTTGAGCCTTTGGCGCCTGAGCTTTTTGGGAAGTGCAAGGCAGTGGCTACAGTTGTCAGGGAAATCAATGGCTTCTTCCACGTGTTTGAAGCCCATGCATATCACACAGAAGGGATGAGAATCCCTAGCTGCAATGAGAGCACCACATGCAGCCAGGCAGGCACGTGAGTGGTTATCCTCAGCGGAAGCCGAAGCCAATTTAGTATGCGCCATGCCGATGAAACACAGAACTCAGTCGTGTCTGTAAGGCGGGCAGTCATTAGACAGGAGAAAAAAAGGCTTAAGAGGAGGCGGGCAGCCTAATGAGCAGTGTGAGCGTGGGCGACTTGCAGCGAGTGACATGGCTAACCTGGCTAGCGAGACAAACATGTCCGGTGGATGTCCTCCTGCAGACAAAAAGTGCAAGTCAATGAACCAGAGAGCTTTGCGCACATTAGACACAAGCTCCTGTCTGTCACAGCCAGACTTGGTGCAATTGGATGCTACTACATAGGTCAGGAACGGATGCCTGTCCCATCGGTGGATCTTGAACGCTATATGATGTAAGAGTTGTTACATGTTGCTTCGCTCCAAGAAGTTCATCATGTGCTTTTCAAAGGTAGTAAGAGGGTTACAGGAAGAGAGGATGACCTGTCCGCTGGGAAAATTAGCCGGGTTTTTCACAGCAAAAAAGTTAGTTTTAGGTTCGATATTCACTGGATATTCACTTGATATCCCCTGCCCTCTATAGAGGCGACAGTCTTACACAGATATCAATACCACCATTAGTTTAAATAATATTTAATTATTATAAACAGATATAAAACATTTACTCAAAAATGCCAACGCGTATGCAGCTCTAGCTGAGTTAAAAATATCGACATTGTCCATACATTAAGTACAATGACATAAGTTTTAACATACAAAAGTCATTTTAAAAACACACATTTTTAGAAAGTACTAGAAGCAGTAGTGAAACAAAATGAAACAGTTATCAAACTTTTATAAACATACGGTAAAGCAGACGACATCGAAACCAGTGCAATGAAAACACATGAGAAACTGTTGTCTGTGATTTCACATGGGAAAAAAACTAAATGACAATAAGTAATAACCTCCTTAGATGTGAGGATCAGCACAGAATAGAGCGAACATGAACATTAACTACAGAAGTAAATATCAAAGGCTTAAATTAGACCTACAGGCTACACTAGGCTTAACAAGACTACACGAGACCAGGCAAGGCACTACACATAAACAGGGCATGAACATGGAAGTGGTAGCACAAGATCATGGGAAGGAGTAAGACTTAACAAGAGCCCAAGTTTAAGGTGTTTATGCACACACAATACTTTATATCCCTGTGATTATAGACAGCTTAGTAATGAACTGCTAGGGATGGAGATTTGACATAATGATAGCATTACAGTGCACTGATTGCCCCAAGTCTATTTTCGCTGTGCTGCACACGCTGAATTAAAGTCATAGCGCATAGTTCGTGGTCAAAATGAACACGGATTGACACGAAAATCTAGTGATTACACCATAAATGCATATAAGTAAAGTATACTACTGTTTTTCGCAGACATCTTATTACTTTAAGCCCGGGGTATCGCAAAGAAAAGCAAAACACTCACCAGGAGTTGCAAAAATAACTAATGCGGTCAAAATTATATCTAAAGTATACTTTTTAATGTAAAATACACTAGACAGCATGTTATATTGTGTGTGGATGAAGGGGGGAGATGTTTAAATGTTTTGCCACTTGCATGAGCAACGTAATATATAAATCTATATAGAAGTAATGAATTGAATATTATGTTGTTTATATTTATTGTGTTTAAACATGAATACGTCTACGAAAGATTGTATTACTGTACTGTGTTGCTCTAAACTTCATTCAAAGTCCTGTCACCCTCCACCTTCATGTCCTTTTCTGAACGTGTTCCGCCGCGGGTCAGTAGCGTACTGCAAACGCGTCTTTTGTGGAAGCATAAGGGTGCGTGCTGCTTCCGCACCGCATACGTACTGCAATACGCACTGCATATGTACTGCAAACGGAGTATGTGCGAAGCACATTAGACTTTTTTATTTTTCATTTTGCACGCCCTGTTGTGTTTATGGTACATCTGCATCTGGCGTATCTGCTTCGGTCCGCATTTTTTATCCTTTTATTAAAAAAAATATATATATTTTTTAAATTTAAAGTAGGGCTGCACGATTATGGCCAAAATGATAATCCCGATTATTTTGATCAATATTGAGATCTCGATTATTTATCATGATTATTAGTTGATATTAGTGACAACGTATTTTTATTGCACTCTCACATTTATTAAGTTTTCTCATGCCACAATATAACACACAAGTAGCATGAGAAAACTTGAGCTGGTCAGTTATAACAGAATTTAGGAACAGGGTGTGAGCCATGACACATTAATTTACCTTCTGATAAACTAAATTTACTATTTTCAGTTAATTTTACAGACTGTATGCAAAAAACAACCGTTAACCTGATTAGACATTTTCCACTGTCATGGTTCTGGGCTGGAGTCAGTTCTGGAACCGCTCTGTGTATATTGTGTATATATCTGAATAATCTCATATAGGATGTGATTGGGTGAGTTCATTTACCCTTCAGATGCAAAGCGCTTTAGTTTAATGATGTTCATTACTGATGCACCAATCAGGATTTTTACAGCCGATACCGATCCAGATACCGATCTTTATTTGTTTAAACTTTAACCAGGAGGTCTGTCATAAACAGTTAAATGTAAGCTCTCTGCTCATGGTCACTGTTAATGGAGTTAAAATAATAGCAATGACAAATACTGTTGGTTAATTAAGAAATAAACAAGCATAAAACATTTATTTTAAAATATCTTAAAAACAATAAATGAGTCCTAAATAAAAGTAGGCTAAAACAAAAATGATCCATATTAGGAAAAAGGCTAATAGCCTTCTAAGGAGATAGTGAACTAAGCTTAATGTCAAATTAATATTAAATGCAACCAATAGTAATTAAACATCATTTCATTTCTCATTTTATTTATAGTTTATGAAGTTATTATAATATATATTTTTTTATATTAAATGATTTATTTATAACTAAGCACATTTTCGGTCTTTACATTTTAGTAGTTTTATTTTTGTTTATCAGTTTTGGGTTCCCCCAGTACAGTGTCCATGTCTGCTGATAATATTGTGTTTTGGGGGATTAAATCATGGAAAACATGGAAACTGGAGTTGACTTTTCTAGTGATATCTGGCAACCGTGAGTTTAAATGTTAGTGAAGGAGAACGGCAGTGAACTGTATGTTTACAGACTGAACAGTTGCTACTCTTATGATTGGTGAGGAATTTTTTAAAACTTCTTTTTATTCCATTTTATCAAGCGCATTCATACAGTACGATTAGTAATTCAGCGATATAGCACAGGTATAAATGTCTTACAGGGTAGTCCATGGTTTAAAAAATCCTCTCAGTGTCCACACATATTTCCCCCTCATGGGACAAAATGGTAAGTAAGGGGTTACAACCACCAATACAGTAAATAGATAAAAATAAATAAATAAATCAGCAAAGACAAAAATAGAGATACAGTAATAATGAATAAATAATAGTAATGTGATTAACATGAAGATGGCATTCAGATTTAGATAACAAAGAGAATCTACTCCGACTCCTACAGCAAATCACATGAGAAAATATGAGATGATCGGGGACCATTTAATTGAAAATATTTCTGTTTTTTAGTTGTAATTTTGTTTGTTTTTAGCCTGGTTGCGGCTTCAGCCAGGAGACCGTAATCATCTTCTTAGGTATTAAGAGTAAGACTCTCAGTAAGAATGTCACATTATTGTTCTCCACCTCCTCCGGAAGTAATCCCAATAAATGTATGCTTTGCCAATATTCTGTTCATTTTGGACAGTCCCAGAATATGTGTGTATGGTCTCCCACCAGGCCGCAGCCCCTCCTACATTAATCTGATTTGTCTCCAAATTTTGAGGTAATAAGGGGAGTTCTGTAAAATCTCATCTTGACTTTCCATTCAAATTCCCTCCAAATGGGGCTGTTTGTTATTTTGTGTCCCTCTCCGCAAGATGTGGAGTATTAAGAAGTGCCCATTTTTCATCTTGAATGATGGTATTCATCTCCAGTTCCCATTTTTCCTTAATGTCCAAACCATCATCCTTTAGTTTTTCTTGTAAGATCTTACATAGGTGTGATATGATCTTCTTTTTAATGGTTCTTTTGATTATTAACATAAACAAACATTCTCTGTTGGATGGCGAAGTGCATAGTTTATCCCATTCTTTGTTTGTCTGTTAGTAATGCCTTAGCTGCAGGTGGTGAGGAATTTTTTAATTAAGAAGTTTGAATTAAACCCACCTTGTAGCATTAGCATTATTATTAATTTACTCCGCCCGACGCCACTGTGTCTACACGAGCAGGTGCAAGTTCAGCTCATTTTGCGGGATCAATAAAAGATGGCGGATTGTGAGATCGGGAAGTTGAAGATGATGTACAGAGTTACTCTTGTCATCATTATGGCTTCTCTGCAGTATTTACACACTTGTTCGGTTGACTGAGGAGATGAAAAGCAGTGCGAAAGTAACTGTTGCATGGTGTAGATGCATTTTGGACTTCCTGTAGTTTTTATTCCGATTGTATTATACAATGCCGAACAGGTCACTCGCACCGGTGTGAATAAATATTTATTCACAGTCACACAAAATACTTTTCACTCACAAACGCGAGTGAAATCGCACTGTAGAGCCCTGAGTTTATCTGCAAAGTTTTTTCCCGTTTAATGTCCTCAACAATCTCTGTAGTGCCGTTTAGCATCATGTTAATATCATGATTTCCCCTCGTGCAAAGCGCTGGAGCTCGAAGCGAAGCTAGCCGCTCGAGCGCTAAAATGCTAACTCCGTTTAAGGGTTTTGGCAGTACAAAATGTCGTCATCACTGCGCCACTCTATGGTGATTGGCTGTAAATATAGGAAGCGCTTGATTTTGATCTGCAGCGGAGTTTTCTATGAGCGGAGGACGAACTTTAAACGTCAATATCGCAGTTGATCATGTTCGTTTAATCGTGGGCAGTCAACATCGTAATCGCGATCGATATCTTGATGTACCTTCTGGAATTAAGTCACAGACTCTGAAAATTACCTTTACAAAAATGATGGTTGGTTAATTGGTGTTGCCATATTAATGCAGTTTAGGATGTCGGTGTGAATGTGCATACTGGCTGCATTAGGCTATATATGATTTCTGGAGATTGCAGACTATGCAAACGTTTTCACATTAGTCATTTTGCATATTTCGTATATTATAGTCCTGTTAGTCTAATAGGACTTTTCTTTGAGTAGTTTATAAAAGTCAAGATTTAAAATAAAATAAGAATATATATATATATATATATATATATATATATATATATATATATATATATATATATATATATATAACCATTAATATTATAAAAATTAATATTAGAAGTTAATTGCTGTCAATATTTTTTTACTGTTATTGCCCAAAGTTCTGATGATCAGTTCAAATTTATTTGTGTAGCACTTTTAACAATGGACATAGTCGGAGAAATATATAAATTTAGGACATTAATTTTACATTCATAAATTTACCCCTAATGAGCATGCCAGAAGCGACAGTGGCAAGGAAAAACTCCCTGCGACGATATGAGGAAGACACCTTAAGAGGAACCAGACTCAAAAGGGAACCCATCCTCATCTGGGTGACAATGGATAGTAAAATTACAAATAATTCCCCTATATAACTGTTTACTAACACAGTGCCCTCCACTAATATTGGCACCCTTGGTAAATATGAGCAACGAAGGCTGTGAAAATGTGTCTTTATTGTTTAACCATTTGATCTTTTGTTTAGCCTGCATTATACAAGGTACCAACAAATAGCCTGCACCTTTTGATCAAAGTAGGCATGGCGGATGACAAAGACCAAAAGTATGCTCAGGTGCGGTATAGGTAAATGGTAGTATTTTATGGTCAATGCAAAATTTGATTGGGATCCAATGCAGGGTGGATAAGATAGGGGAGATGTGGTCATATATTCTGGTTCCAGTAAGGACTCTTACTGATGCATTCTGGACTAACTTGAGCTTGCTCCTACAGTACTGGAACAGCCAGACAGAAAGGGATAACAATAATCCAGCCTAGCGGTAACAAAAGCATGAGCTAGTGTTTCTGCATCATATAGTGACATTATATTTCTTATCTTGGTAATATTTCTGAGATGAAAGAAGCCTATCTTAGTAATATTATCTACATTATCAACAAGTACTTCTGTCTTGACAGAATTAAGTAGAAGGAAGTTGGCAAGCATGTCCTTTACACATTCATCAACTTTATTAAGATGGTGTCTCTTTATGTTTTGCTGAAACATAAAACTGTGTGCAATCAGCATAACAGTGGAACCATGTTTACAAGTAATTTTACCCAGAGGTAGCATATATAAAGAAAAGAGTAGTGGGCCTAAAACAGAACCTTGCATTACACCAAACTGTACCTTAGTATGCATAGAAAAGTCACCATTTACATATATAAATTAATAAAAATCAGTCAAATAAGACCTGAGCATGGAGAGGGCCCTTCCCTTAACTCCAATAACATTTTCTACTCTATCAAGGAGAATAATAATTTATAGTCTGAACTAGGGCTGCAACTGACGATTATTTTCATAATCGATTAGTTGGCCGATTATATATTTTCGATTAATCGGATGGGGGAGGGGCAAACTTTCAGTACCATTTTTTCCCCGTTTATTTAAAATGAAATGCACGAACTGAGTGTTACAAATATAAACTTCAGACTAAAACTTTACACAACTGTTTGTCTAATTATATAAGACTGAAAAGAACCCAGTACACACACACACCAGAATATATATTATTCATTTAGGACTGTAGTTTGATTCAGTGCCATTAAAAAAATGTATAAATACTTTATATATATATATATATATATATATATATATATATATATATATATATATATATATATATATATATATATATATATATATATATACACACACACACACACACACACACACACATTATATATATAAAATATATAATATAATATAATAGTATATATGCATTACTTTTTATGGCACTGAATTAAACTCCAGTCCTAAATGAATAATAAAAACTCACTTTCACTGCACCTTGTGGTTTCTGTTACTCGCTGCCTTTAGACATATTATTTTACTTGTGTTTACTTTTGATCATAGTGTTTTAATTAGACATTACAGATCTTACTCGCGCTTCCTCTCTGTATCGGCGCGTCTACACTGCGCGTGAGGAGCAACACGGCCTCCTTACTAATAGATCACTTCCGTTATAATAAAGAACATAAGTTACACTGACAGAGCATATAATAACAATAAACTTAAATTAAACGAAACCTTTTAAGCAACTCGCGACAGCATCACTGTCGTGCTCGTGCTACACAAACTCCGCTTTATAAAATTTATAAATCTTCTCCGCGGTGTTTAATATAAAATGTTCCACTGCCTTAGAGGACTTGGAGGTCGCACGTTTTCTTCCTCAGTCACGTGACCATTTTCTCCTTCGTCTGATGGTCATTGAGAGAAAAGAAAGTCATGTACGGTGACTCTGGGTATTAGGCTAAAGCTAGCGCCGTCGCTTTACGTGCATGTGACGTCATGTAGGAAGCGGCTTATGCTTCCGGTTAGTAAAAAAAAAAACGCTAGTGTTCCATTTGAGATGATATTACCTTTCTAAAATCCACACACTAGACGGTAGAGTACACAGTGCATAGTGTAAGTGTACAGTACTTCATTTGGGACACAACTTTAGTATTTACTCTCCGAAGCGTGTTTTCAGTACATAAGTAACATAATGAGTAAACACGCCCCGTGCCGCACACAGACCAACTAATCCATAATGAGATTTGTCGACAACGATTTTCATAATCGATTATTATCGATTTTATCGATTAGATGTTGCAGCTCTAGTCTGATAAGAGTTGGTGACTATGTGAGTATGGCTTTGTAAGACAGAGGAGCTAATACGGCTGATTCATTCAGAACATATTAACCCTAATCCTCTCTTATAATCATCCTTACATGAATGCACCTGTATCTTGGTGCCTGAATAGGTTTGCAGTCTGACTTGTTTGGATCTTCTCTTTAACTCTATAAGGAACAAGTGGATCGTATACTAAACTCACTGCTCCGTGATTAACCTGTCTACTGATACCATGAATCAAGAAGAAGTCTGGGTTGGCGTGACCGCCTTCTTCTCAGGAGCGCTGTTCCTCTGTGTGCTTGCACTCCTCTGCTTCTTCACATGCCGACTAGCATCCAGAGTGGTTCCTCTTGGAACACCACTGCGTTTATGAATGTGATCTGGGTAAATATAGCCTAGAGTCATACATTTTGTTTTTAATGCTTATTGTTCTGCATGCTTATTAGATGGATAGACTCACACATAGGGTGTTTGACAGAAGCTGGTCTGGTGAATATGTACAGCATACTCATGTATATAGTCAGTCGAAAGTTTAAGAACGCATTGAGTTTCTTTTTTGTGTGTTTGCTTTATATATTTCATTTCATTTCATCACAAAACAAGGTGGTATGTAAAAGTAATGAAAAAATGGCACATTAAACAAGTATTTAATTATCTTTGTATTTGAACACATCTTAACTGGCCACTCATAGATCTTACTGGGCAATTAAATTAAGCCTGCTTTTTTAAAAACCCTTTAAGCTCCAAGAACTGCTCCAGAAACTCCCAAGATCTGTGGACCCTGACTTGTAAGTACTCAACTATTACTGGTAAATAATTGCTATGGTAATGAATAATAAAAAAAGAAAAAGGAAATAGTATTGAATAATATGTTTAAGTAAGTAATAGTCCTATAGAAAAAAAAAAGATATTGCTAGTTTTTTTTTTGCTTATTACATCAAGATGATTAAAAAACATTAAATAGTTACATACATTTCTCCACCAATACATAATTCGATTTCATCATGAGTAGTTACTTAAAAAAGTCAATTACTTATTGATAGGATGTTTGACAACCTTTGACTCAGAGTGTATACCCTGTGTTACATTTAGTTCTTCTCCACTGAATGGTGTGTGTGTGTGTGTGTGAGAGAGAGAGTGAGTGAGTGTGTGAGTAGGCAAAAAATGTCCACTTAATCAGCTTTGTCATCCTTATTAACCTTCTCAGAACATTGCCATTCGAACTCATTAAAATGACCCTTACTGAAGGGCCATTTTATAAAAAAGGTTCCCTCTCACTTTTAAAGATCTTAACTGATCTCTCTTGTAAATTTACTACAAATCCTCAACAAGTGATTTCACTTCTACACTTGAATGATTTATGACAGAATCATACAGCTTCATGCAATAAATCATACATTCAAAGAAATGCTGTAAAGCAAAGATGCCTTCAAAAATAATGAAATTATCTTCGGAACTATGTCCGACGTTCTTAAGATCAAATTAGATGTCTGTCCTTTAATTGCCATCTTTGGTGTTCCATCTCAGCGTCAGCCTCTGAACCATAAACAAGCTAGTGTTGTGGCCTTTGCATCGTTACTTGCTCGGCGCAGAATACTGTTGTCTTGGAGCTCTCCACAACCCCCTCTATATCAGTCTGGCTTAAAGACTTAATCTTCTTTTTAAAACTTGAAAAAAATCAAGTACAACATCAGAGGCAGGGGTGACTCATTTTTGGGAAAATGGGCACAATTTATTACCTACTTCAATGATGTACGCACCCTGGAGGTGGATTGAGGAGAGGTGGACTGTAATTCCTGATCATCTTACCCCTTTTTTTGTTGTTGTTGTTTTGGGTTTTTATGTTTGTTAGTTTTTTTTTTGTGTTTTTTTTTCTGTTTTTTTTTTCCTTTGGTTGTTTGTTTATTGTTTTTTTGTTTACCGCTGTCTTTTGGTTTTGGCTGTGGTTGTTTGTTGGGGTTGTTGGGTGGGGTGTTATGTAAAATGTAGATTTTCAATAAAAATTCTATGATCCAAAAAAAAAAAAAAAAAAAAAGAAATTAAATGTTTCTCCATTAAAACAAATGACTATAAAGAGCAGTAAACAGGAAACAACGGCAATATGTGGTGTGACGACCCTTTGCTTAAAAAAAAAGTAGTCTCAGGTAGAACGAGTGCAGTTTTAGAAGGAAATGAGCTGTAGGTTTTATTGAGCTTCTTGCAGAACCAGCCACAGTTCTTCTGGAGACTTTGACTGTCGCACTCGCTTCTTATTTTTGCAGCTAAATCCAGCAGCCTTCATTATGTTTTTGTCTGAAAAGTGTCTCTTACAACATAATACGCCGCTTTCCTTACTGACATACAAACATTTTTCTGTGACATTTAATTTTGTGCTGGAAAACTTAATGTTTTTGTTTTTGTACCGACTCAATAATGTAGAAGTCATCAAATAAAAATCTATAACAAAGTTTGTACTTTAAATAGGGTGCCTAAGACTTTTGCACAGTACTGTATATGAAAAAAGAAACATCCCTCCCAGAATGCTTAAGTCCTTAATAAGCCATTGTTCAAGTTCATGTTCAAGGAAACTTTGTCATTCATCCACATATAAAGTATACAGCTGTACGAAATATTGTTCAATGAAAGAAACAGTGTGTGATGTCACAGCAAACCAACAACTACAGTTCCCAGAATACAACACAAACTACAAACATGGCCGACGAGGACTACACTTCCCACACGCGCACCATCTCCTGAGTTCTAATCATAGACACCTGCAACCAATCACACACACACACACACACACACACACACACACACACACACACACACACACAGCAAGTGACTTTTGGAACATTACGAATTTGTGAAGTAAACGCTCAGGTGCGTAGTCTCTGTCATTATCCAAGCCCTTACTATGTGATCGCTATTCTGATTTTGTCCTTTGCTTTGTCCCTTGACATCGATTCTCTGCCCTGCCTAGTATTGCCTGTTTGCCTGATCGCCTGACCTCTGCCCGTCTCTTTCTCTCGTAATATCGTCTAAATCAGTACAGTACGGACGTTTCCATTCTGCTTTCACTTCCTGCCCTCCATCTGAATTTCGCGTGTCATCGGGATCACATGACCGCAAACAAGGGATAGGATAAAACGGAAGGTCTATCTTAAAAAAAGGCATAAGTCTACGATACATATCGTGACATTTTTGCATCGTGATATATCGTACCACGATATATTGTTACATCCCTAATTTAAAGTGATGTCTGACGACTGTAACCACTGGTATTTATACACCGTATATGAATAAATAGTCCATTGTCCACTGCGTGTGTGTGTGTGCGTGGGTGTATTGGGAAGGGGGGGATGTTTATGTGGTGAATGGCGGCAGGATGTTTAGAAGTCTGACAACCTGAAGGAAAAAGCTTTTGCAAAACCTTGTAGTTTTGATTCTGATCTGTGAAACCTTCTGCCTGATAACAGCGGTGTAAACAGTCTGTGGGAGGGATCCTTCTGGTTGTTCTCTTGTGTAAAGATGAGATGACACAATAGAGTTGCCTGTAACTTCCATTTTCAGAGGTCAATTAAAAAATGACAAGCTTTCAAAAGTATAAAAGTATCCTTTTTGTGGAATGATCCAGATGTATTTACAGATGAAAGTTAATTAATTTGCATCCTTGTTTTGATTAACAGCAGAGATGGTATGGAGTAGAGACAGGCCACAGCTTAAAATGCGAATGGAGCAGTAGATAATTCTCAGCAGGGTTGCTGTGTTACATAAGGTGCCCTCAGTATAAAGAACTGATTACCTTGTTGGTTAAAATGTGTGGGGTTGGCACTACTCTTTTTTTATTTATTTATTTTATTTATTTATTTATTTATTTTTTAAATTGTCATGTGCTTTAAAAAAAAACTAGTCTTGTCTTCACCCTTGTCCTGTCATTGCCATGTTTGAAATATGGATTATTCTTCTTTGATGCTGTCTGCCTGTGATTTGTCCAGCACCATGGAATTCTGATCATGAATTACATCCTGCCTCTGCATATACGTCACAGTTGCACGGACCTAAGCACACATGAAGACGCTTTGCTCCATTCGTTAGGGAGAAATGGGCATGAGCAATAGCTATAGAAATCTGAAAAAAATATTTTTTCAGTGATTTTCAAATCTGTGTTTGAAACCGAGATATTCACAAGTAATAAAATGCAAGTCAGAGTCAAGTACTGAGTCTTTAAGCTCTAGTCTAGTCAGTTTAGTGTCGGAGTGGGGGGCGGGGGGTTGTGAAACACAATAGATCAACAGTTGTGTGGACATTCCAACAATATTTTTAATGTTTAGGGTCCAACATGACAATCCCTATTTGGTTTTGACAACTCTTAAAACTTTTTGTCTCTAAACAAACAAAATATTATAATAACAATGAACAATACATTTTTTAAAAAAATTCAGAAGACCACGTTGGGTTCCACTCCTGTCGGCCAGGAATAGGAATCTGAGGCTACAGTGGGCACATGATCACCCAAAGTTCACAGTTGATGAGTGGAAAAAGTCCAGGCGATTTTCCCCTCCCCTAATCTTAAACTGTCCCATTTTAGTGAGCCTGTGCCCACTGTAGCCTCAGATTCCTGTTCCTGGCTGACGGGAGTGGAACCCAGTGTGGTCTTCTTCTGTTGTAGCCCATCCACCTCAAGGTTTGATGTTTTGTATATTCTTAGATGCTTTTTTTTTTGTTGTTGTTGTTGTTGCTCAATACAGTATAAGAGTGATTATTTGAGTTACTATATTCTTCCCGTTGGCTTGAACCAATCTGGCCATTTTCCTCTGACCTCTCTCTTCAACAAGGCATTTCAACCCATGGAATTGTCAATCACTTGATGTCTTTTGTTTTTTGTTTATCGTGGGAAAATTCCAGGAAATCAGCAGTTACAGAAATATACACACACCCTCTGGCACCAACGATCATACCACGGTCCAAATCACTGAGATCATATTTTTTCCCCATTGTGATGGCTGATATGATCTTTACCCAGAGTTGCTGGCTTGTATCTGCATGATTTTATGCATTGCGTTGATTGGGTGGTTTCAAATAATTGCATGAATGACTAGGTATACAGGTATTCATAACAAAATCCTCAGTAATATATATGATATAATATATTAATATGATATGTGTGTGTATATGTATAAAATGTCTGTTAATACCAATGCAGGAAGCCATGAAATGGATTCTAAGTGCACAACTGCACGTACCGATGAACGGTAGTGTTCCCAAATGTAGCAGGTACATCAACTTCCTTTGATAAATATGCCAAACATGTACCATAATACTGATGGCACATGCATGGCGTATATTCGAATATTTGCTGATGTGAGCAGAGGGATGTCTTGTTAACAACCGTAACATTGCTCTGACTAATGTAAACTAAACAAATCGGTCTGGCTGTGTCTTCCTGTGTCTTACGGAGTTTGATGTAGTCGATCCAGTGTCTTTAATTTTCTTCCCACATTCTTTATATGTTGCAATCCGTCATGTACGGAGCTCCTGCTGAATAAAATTCGCCTGGCCGAAAATCCATTTCACTGCAGGGGAAAGGATGTGGGACATGAAAGACACATTTGTTTCTGGTAGTGGTACTTGGTGCAAAATTGATCTTTTACCAGTGAATTGGAAAACCAGGGACTTGAGAATCAACAGAAAAGAAGAAGGTGGCTGATCTCTTTGGTCAGTAAAACATGGAGGAGCTGCTAATAATTAAGTATTATTATATTGGTTACTTTTGGTTACTGGGGTTAAGGTTAGGGTTACATTTAGGTATATCGTAGTATTAATTAGCCACATTAATAACTGTGTCAATGGAAGGTCTTTGCAAGTACAGTGTGAGTGTGTGTGTGAGTGAGAGAGAGAGAAGGAGGGAATAATGTTCAGTTAATGAGCTTTGCCATTCTCATTACTTTTCTCAGCAGTGCCACTCAATCTCATTAAATTTGACCTTGACTAAAGGGTCTTTTTAGAAAAGGGCATAATTTTACTTTTAAAAAGATTATATTGCACATAATTCCTCTTGTCAATTTTTTAAAAAGTATTTTTGAACGACTTTTTTTTTTTTTTTGAAGTGATAGGAAACTGTGCTTTCTCAGGCTGTGTAGGTTCAACCCTCACTAGAGATTTTTCTTAAACAATCACGCCACCAGATTTTCAGGCAACGATTGCGTGTTGATCAGAATAAGAATGTCAGCATGTCACAGCAAGTCCTATACACCTCTTTGTTCCTTGTGCAGTCAAACGGTATGCAGTGAGGATTCATTACCGCAATTACCACACATCAGTGTTTAGACTTTAGATGTAACAATGGACTTACAGCGCCCTCCACTAATATTGGCACCCTTAATAAATATGAACAAAAATACTCTGCTCTCGTGGATATCAAACAATTGCAAACAAAACACAGGTGTATAAAAAAAATCTTCGTTAAATATAGGTGTGCAATAATTATTGGCACCCCTTTAGTCAATACTTCCCTTTGCCAAGATAACAGCTCTGAGTCTTCTCCTATAGCGCCTGATGAGGTTGGAGAATACATGGCGAGGGATCTGAGAGCGTTCCTCCATACAGAATCTCTCCAGGTCCTTAAAATTTCGAGGTCCACGCTGGTGGACTCTCCTCTTCAGTTCACCACACAGGTTTTGTATGGGTTTCAGGTCAGGGGACTGGGATGGCCAAGACCATTTCTGTGTTGATTTTGATGTATGTTTTGGATCATTGTCCTGTTAGAAGATCCAACCACTGTGCATTATGAGCTTTCTGTCAGAGGCGGTCAGGTTTTCATTTAATATCTGTTGATATTTGATAGAGTCCATGATGCCATTTATCCTAACACAATGTCTAGTTCCTCTTGCAGAAAAACAGCCTCAAAACATTAAAGATCCACCACCATATTTAACCGTGGACATGAGGGACTTTTCCATAAAAACCACCTCTGTGTTTATTACCAAAAAGCTCTATTCTGGTTTCATCTGACCATAGAACCTGATCCCATTTGAAGTTCCAGTAGTGTCTGCAAACTGAAGACGCTCGAGTTTGTTTTTGGATGAGAGTAGAGGCCTTTTTCGTGAAACTCTTCCAAACAACTTGTGGTGATGTAGGAGACTTCAGATTGTAGTTTTGGAGACTTTCTGACCCCAAGACACAACTAACTTCTGCAGTTCTCCAGCTGTGATCCTTGGAGATGTTTTGTCCACTCGAACCGTCCTCTTCACAGGTTGATTCATAACATTTCCAGTTGACTGGAACGTCTTAATTATTGCCCTGATGGTGGAAATGGGCGTTTTCAACGCTTGTGTATTTTCTTATAGACACGCCCCATTTTGTGAAGCTCAACAACCTTTTGCTGCACATCACAGCTGTATTCCTTGGTCTTACCCATTGTTATGAATGACTAAGGGAATTTGGCCTATGTGTTACCTCATATTTATACCCTTGTGAAACAGGAGGTCATGGCCGAACAATTCCCTGTTCCTAGTCACCCAGGTGTATAAAATATTTTTTTAGTTATCAATGGAATATATTTTTCTCATATGAATTCATAGGGGTGCCAATAATTGTTGCACACCTATATTTAACAAAGATATATTTTTTGATAAACCTGTGTTGTGTTTGTAATTGTTTGATATCCATGAGAGCAGAGTATTTTTGTGAATCTTTTGAACAAAATATCAAAAGGTTAAAAAATAAAGACAATTTTTCACAGCCTTCTTTGCTCATATTTACCAAGGGTGCCAATATTAGTGGAGGGCACCGTAAGTGCTATTCAGAAGTTGTGCGAGAGCTACACATACCGGGTGTAGTTTGAGTAAATGAGGCATGTCTGAGTCGCACATAAATCTGAAGCTTTTTTTTCTTGCATGATTTTGACTCGAGTAAGGGACAGTATTGCAACCCCAATTCCGAAAAAGTTGGGACAGTATGGAAAATAAATAAAAACAAAGAAGAGTTATTTGTAAACGTATTTTGTGAAAATTTATAAAGACAAGGTATTTGATGTTTTACCTAATAAACTGCATAGTTTTTAAAGGTAAACATTTATTTTGAAATTGATGCATGCAACACATTCCAAATAAGGACAGGGGCAGTTTAGGACTAATAGCGATGTGAGAAGTTGAAATAAGAAGGTGATGTGAAACAGGTGAGGCAATCGTCTAATCTTAGTATATAAGGAGCCTCCAAAACAGTCCTAGTCCTTCAGGAGCAAGGACGGGTCGAGGCTCGACAATCTGTCAACACTTTGAGAACAACTTTCCTCAAAGACAAATCAGTAGGATTTTGGGCGTTCCACCTTCTACAGTGCACAATATAATTATAAGATTCAAGGAATCCGGTCAAATCTCGGTGCGTAAAGGGCGAGGCCGAAAACCACTTCTGAATGCGTGTGATCGCCGATCCCTCAGACGTCACTGTCTTAAAAACCGTCACGAGTCTGTAACGGAGATCCTGACATGGGATCGGGAATACTTTGATAAACCTTTTGTCAGATGACACCATTCGCCGCTGCATCCACAGATGCTAGTTAAGGCTTTACTACGCAAAGCAGAAGCCGTACATTAACACTGTCCAGAAGTGCCCCCGACTTCTCTGGTCTTGATCTCATCTGAGATGGACAGTAACACAGTGGAATCGTGTTTTATGGTCTGACGAGTCGACATTTCAAATACTTTTTGGACAAAACAGCCGTCGTGTTCTCCGGGCCAAAAAGGAAAAGGACCATCCAAGCTGTTATCAGCGTCAGGTCCAAAAGCCAGCGTCTGTCACGGTATGGGGGCGTGTCAGTTCACATGGCATGGGAGTGTGTCGGTGTCTATGGCATGGGTAACGCGCACATCTGTCATCATCATTAATGCAGAAAGATATATACACATTTTGGAGCAACATATGCCTCCATCCAGAGCAGGACAACGCCAAACCCACATTCTGCCCGGATTACAAGCGCATGGTTGCGTAAGCAGAGTATGCGGTTGCTAGCATGGTCTGCTGCCATCCTGACCTGTCTCAGATTGAGAATGTGTGGCGCATTATGAAGCGCAAAATAAGGCAACGACGGCCCTGTACAGTTGCACAGCTGAAGAAATACATAATGGATGAATGGGAGAAAATTCCGCTTTCTAAACTTAACCAACTGGTGTCTTCACTCAGCGTCCAAACGCTTAATAAGTGTTATTAAAAGAAAAGGCGATGTTACACAGCGGTAAACAGTTGACTGTCCCAACTTTTTTGGAGTGTGTCGCAGTCATCAGATTTGAAATGAGTGTATATTTTCAAAAATAATTTAAATCCAAAAATAATTTAAATTTAAACTAAAGGGGACCCACAGAAAGAGTAGGTTCATTTTTAATTCTGTTTTTCACTGTGCCTTGCTTCATTATGAAGTTCGATTCAATTGGTATGCAACGTATAAGCTTTTTTCCCCTTTAAAATCTATCTGTGCCAATTTTCATTTCTCATTACTTTCGTTTCTTGCTAATTTTTCTGTCTTTTCTTTCGACTTTGTCCAGGCCAAGCTCCAGGGTTCTGGGAGAACTGCCTTCCTGACCTTTAATTAAACAAGATAACAGTTATAATGTAGATGAAAATCATGGCTCTTCTCAGGACAGAAAGTTTTAAAAGGTTGTACTGACATTTAAAATATCCAAAAGGCACACGTCATTACATGTTTATTATAAATGTAGACCAGCCTGCTAGAGGATCTTTAATTAAGTGAGAAGTTGTCAGCAGTAATTAATATGCTTTCTAGCATCACATGTCTAAATCGCTTATCTTTTGTTTTTGTTTTTTTTAGGAGAACACTTGAACGCCTTTTGCCTGGTTGTGAAATGCAACAGATGCCTGAAAAATGATGTCTACAGAGAGCACGATTAAAGCCATCACACTCATCTTATCTTTCCTGTTCCGGCAAGTCCAGTCGAAGCCGATGTTTCCCGGTGAGCAACACTACTTTTATACTTTGGGTGCTTTCATGTATGCAGAGTTTAGTCCATTTGAACTGAACCCTGGTTCCGGTTGTTTAGGCAGGCAAGGACACAACAATTAGACCAGACTCCGATGCAGATCAAAAATGTATAGTCTGAGCGACGTGGCATTAGTCCTGTTGAACTTTAAAACTGTAAAACTTTACACAAATGTTTGTCCAATTATATAAGACTGAAAAGAACCCAATACACACAGACACACGACAGAATATATATTATTAATTTAGGACTGTGGTTTTTGCATCCATTGAAAGTAATGCATATATATATATATATATATATATATATATATATATATATATATATATATATATATATATATATATATAATTTGTTCATGCATTGCTTTTTATGGATGCACAAAAAGCACTGAATTAAACTATAGTCCTAAATTAATAATAAAAACTCCTTTTCACTGCACCGTATGGTTCATGTTACTTACTGCTTTTAGACATATTGTTTAACTTTTGATCATAGTGTTTTAATTAGACGTTACAGGTCTTACTCGCGCTCTCACTGCAAGTGAGGAGCAACGTGGCTTTGTTACTAATAGATCAATTCCGTTATAATAAACAACAGAAGTTACACCCCAAGTCCGCAAATACACCATATAATGACAATAAACTTAAATTAAACTAAAGTTCTTAAGCAACTTGCACCAGTTTCTCCCTCCCCTTACACACAGTGGAGCATTTTGGATACAAACATAAGTTTGTGTGCGTGCATCACTGTCGTGCTTCCCTGCTACACAAACTTTTATCTTCTCCGCTGTGTTTAATATAAAATGCTTCCCTGCGTTAGAGGACCTAGAGGTTGCACACTTTCTTCCTCAGTCACTTGATATGCCTCCATCTGATGTCTGATGGTGACTGGGGTCATGTTGAGAATAAACGTGAAGAAAGCCATTGTCGGTGACTGGGTATCTGCTAAAGCTAGCGGTGTCACATGACGTGCATATGACGTCATATGCCACTGACTAGGAAGCGGCTTATACTTCCGGTTAGTAAAAAACTAATGTGTTCCATTTGAGATGATTCTACCTTTCTAAAATTCATACATTAGACCAGTGGTTCTCAACCTTTTGTGAGCTCTGGGCCCCTAGCATATTTCGAACAATCCACAAGAACCCCCTCACTCCACAACAATTATAGGCTATATATTTAACAGGTAATTCTTTCTTCATTGTTTTATTTTATTAATATTTAACATTAATAATTTTAACATTGGACATTTAAAATTGAATCAAAACATTTCAAGATTTTATTTTTTACTTTGTATTGTTGGTGCGACATTTAATTTGACTCTCTGGATTATCTTTTATTTATTTTATCTATCAAAGCGACACTTGAACTTCTCTACCACTCATAGGTTTTTGCAAATTATCATTTAATTTGAAATAGTAATATAATGCATCAATGAACGATCATGATATTTGTGAATGCACGCGAATAACCAAATTGGTTAATTTTAAACCTCTCATTTGAATATGTTTTGATCCAACAATATTATTTAAACATTTTTAAAACTTTCCCACGGACCCCCTGCAATTACACCACTGACCACTAGGGGTTCGTTGAGAAACACTGCACTAGATGGTAGAGTGAATAATGCATAGTGTAAGTGTATAACAGGGAGGGAATTTGGCCCGAGGCATTGGTGGAGCCTCACCGCACCAAGGAAAGGCAACTCTGTCTCACCTACTCAGGAATGGGGGATAAGGATAACTTTTCCCTGCTGGATGCCCCTATTGAACCTTCCAGCCTGTTCAGCGGCATGGTTAATGCCATTGCTGACAGGTTTCATGAGGCGAAACAGCAAATGGCAGCCTTTTCCTTCCCCATCGGGTCGAGTTTGCCCAGGGATGCATGAGTGGAGCCCAGGCCAGCACTAGTGGGAGGGAGGCACAGAAGGCGAGTGTGATGGGCCGCCTCCCTCCACAGAAAGCCAGGAGGACCAGGTGGTCACAGTCATAGCCTGCTAGTAGGCCCCGTCTAAGAATGATCATTAATGCCAAGCAGGCGAAGAAGGAGTGGTCCTGATGGGTCACAGAAGGAGGTATCAGGGGACGTGAGGTTAGCCCCCAGTATTACTGTAGGGCCCTCCCTACCCAAGTTTTTAATCCCCTCCGGTCAGCAAGCTGTCATAGAGCATCGAAAATCTGATGCTTTCCCTCCGACAGAATGTGGAAAAGGTAACACCACTTAAAGACCATAATCTGGCAGCATGGAAACTACTGCCAAATGTGTCTCCATGGGTTCTGTCCACCATAGAAAAGGGTTATGAAGTGGATCTGTTTGCCTACAAGGAGACAACACACTGCCCGCTGTGGTTTGCCCTTACTCCTCAGAACCATTGGGGCTGAATGCTATGGTACACATGTGGCCGAGGTCACGTCTGTATGCCTTTCCCCAATCGCTCTGCTCCCACAAGTTCTAGAAAGAGTTCACCAAGACCGTCTACGTCTGCTGCTAGTAGGACCCTTTGAACAGGCCATACCTTCAGTATCATGGGAGTGGGTATACTCATTCCCACAGCATGAAGCTCATGCAATGTTGAGTTCCCAACGTTGAGTTTGAGAAAGGGAATATCTGGTTTACACATATTCCCTGAAAAGGGAACGAGATGTTGCATAGTTTTGTGATACAGGCGCATGCCTGTGAATCGCGTCTTTGCTTCAGATAGTGACATGGTTTACAGATGCCGTTTTATGTTCATCTGGCATCGAAATGCCACTTCACCTGACCATGGCAGGCCTATGAATAGGTGTCATTTCACACAGACTTCACTTACCAGTCACATGTGAGGGCACTTCCCAGAGTGTGAAGCTCAGGTAAGGTCTCATTCCCTTCTCAAGGAAAAGAGTTATAAGAGTAACCCAGAAGTTAGCTTGAATCAATCCTTGGTGTGTTTCATTTAAGCAGGTGAGCACACAGCAGTTGTTCTCTGATGTGGACCAAAACAACTGCTCTGAGCGAGATGTCATGAGCGAGATGGTCATGTTCCTGTACCAAACTGACTAGTTCAGTTGAATCCAACTGAAGGAAGTGAAACAAACATAACATTTATTTTAGATTGCGGACAACATTTTTGTGTTAAAGCCAGCTGTCTAGGCACTTTGGATGTGATACACAAACCATTTCAGACTTTTTATTTACAGTCGGTGAAAATGTATTTTGATTTCTTCTGTTCTTCTCACACTAAATTGTTTCAGAAATGAAAACAAAATCTAAGAAAAAACAAAGGCAACCTGAGTAATCACAAAATATAGTTTTTAAATGATAAGCTTGTCTATTGAAGCAAAAAAAAATTTTCCGATACCAAATGGGCCTGTGTGAAAATGTATTTGCCCCCGTAGTTACTAATTCCCAAATTTATGAAAATGCATTTATGACTGGGTTCAGCTGGACTAGACACAACCAGGCCTGATGCTGCAAACCCTGTTCCATCAAATAAACACTTAAATAGAACTTTTTCAACAGCATGAAGTTGGGTAAAAGGTCTTACCCAGTAACACACTATGCCAAAATCGAAAGAAATTCCAGAAATGATGAGGAAGATGGTGATTGAAATACATCAGTCTGGGGTTACAAAGCTATTCAAAGTCTCTGGGACTCGAAAGAACCACAGCGAGAGCCAATATCTCCAAATGGAAAAACTCTGCACAGTAGTGAATATTCCCAGATGTGGCCGACCTTCCAACATTCCAAGAGCACAGCAATGACTTATCCAGGAAATCACAAAAGAGCCAAGGACACATCAAAGGAACTACAGGCCTGTGTTTCATCAATAAAGGTCACTGTTCATGACTCAACTATCAGAAATACACTGGGCAAAAATGGCATCCATGGAAGTGTGGCGAGGTGAAAACCACTGCAACACAGAAGAACATTAAGGCTCATCTGAATTTTGCCAAAACACACCTTGATTATCCTCAAACATTTTGGGAGAATTTTCTTTGGATTGATGAGTTGAAAGTGGAACTGTTTGGAAGATGGGAGTCCTGTTACATCTGGCATAAACCAAATACTGAATTCCACAAAAAGAACATCGACCGGAAAATCCTTAAGGAGAACGTCCGGTCTTCAGTCTGCAATTTGAAACTAAAGCACAACTGGATTATGCAGCAAGACAATGTACCAAAGCATAGTGTCATGTATATCAGAGAAGGAACTCTGAACTACAGTTTGAACTACACTGCACCTCACTGCTTCACAGTCACATGACCACTTGCACCTGAATTATGTCATGTTAAATGGTAAATGGTCTGCACTTATGTAGTGCTTTTATCCAAAGCGCTTTACACTGTGTCTCATTCACCCACTCTCACTCACTCACTCACACACACACACACACACACACACACACACACACTCATTCACACACCAATGGTAGCAGATCTGCTTTGCAAGGCGCTAACTTGCCATCGGGATCAACTTGGGGTTCAGTGTCTTGCCCATGGACACTTCAGCATGTGGAGTCACGTGGGCCGGGAATCGAACCGCCAACCCTACGATTAGTGGACAACCCGCTCTACCACCTGAGCCACAGCCGCCCCGTTAACGAGCACCTATGTGTATATAGCCACAGTTTGCACTGTACTCCTTGTCTTACGTTTGTCTTTCTTTGCTGTTGTCTATGTTGCTGTGTTTATGGTGTTTGTTTCACGGTTATTCTTTGCTTTAGTGTACCGAGTAACAAACCAGAAGTATCAATCCCCATATACGTAAACCGACTAATAGGTGTGAAAACACCCTTTATTATATTTTGACTCCATATGAACTAAATGCCCTGATACGGAAATCTGAAATAGATATACTGTTGTCACTGTGGCATAATAATGGCTTAACAGCATTGTCTGTAGGTGTTTTAAACAGAGATTTTGACCACATGATAAATGTCCCAGACCACATGATAAATATCTGACACCGCCGAGATAGTGTTACATGTCATTTGATTACATCATCTTTGAAGAAAATTGTCACTTGTAACTTTTACATTAGGTTGTATTGTTATTGTAAAAATGTTTTGCTTGCTTTGCATTGCCCCGAAAAATGAATGGACTCTGCAGTCTCAGGCTCCTTACTTCACAGTGTGAATGAAAACAAAGTTTTACCCTGCCATCATGTGCTGATTTATGTTTACGCATGTTATTCACTGATAAGAGGCTTAAGTCCCCTCCAAAAGACAGAGATTATTATTTCTGCTGCCATGTCATTTTCCTACTGGGTTCACCGATGATACAGGATTTTAGTGGTTATGTCATGTCTTGTGTTGAAAAATGGTATAGGTGTCATAATGATTTAGTTATAAATGACATTTTCTTTGGAGACAGAACGTTTTTTTTTTTTGTTTTAATTTTTTTTTTTAACCCTTGTAGTGTGCTTATCTTTATCAATATATAGCCAAAGTCAAACTGCTATGATTGATGCTCTGCAGAACAGGAGAAGGATCCTGAATTCTGGAACTCATGGGCACAGCATACTCTAGTGAAGGCTCTGGAAGAGGAGCGCAACACAAATGTTGCCAAGAATCTTATTCTCTTCCTGGGAGATGGTAAGTGAAATTAGTCCATCCATCTATCCATCTTCTATACCGCTTATCCATTTCAGGGTCACGGGGAACCTGGAGTCTATCCCAGGAAGCATCGGGGTACACCCTGGACAGGGTGCCTATCCATCACACAATCACATACACACTCACACACCCATTCATACACTACGGACACTTTAGACACAACAATCAGCCTACCATGCATGTGTTTGGACTGGGGGAGGAAACCGGAGTACCCGGAGGAAACCCCCGCAGCACGGGGAGAACATGCAAACTCCGCACACACAGGGCCACGGTGGGAATCGAACCCCCGACCCTGGAGGTGTGAGGCGCACGTGCTAACCACTAAACCACCGTTTATTATTAAATACATTATTATAATACATTAAATACATTATTATTTGTATTATGATCTTTTAAAATGTTGAATAACAGTCCTAAAGATGACGTTTTAATCTAATAGCTCTAATGTAATATGGTCCAAGGACAGGAAAATGTACATAAAAAATGTATTCCGGTGACTTATTTAAGAGCAGTTTGAATCACTGCTGAAAATGTTAACATTCTACATTCAAACTAATTCACAAACTACAATGAAACTTTACCCTGTATTTCACATAAAATCATGTGGTTATTATTAAATATAGGCATCCAAGAAATGCAGAAATCAAACTTGATTCAGTTTAATAGATGATGCACTGTGACAGAATATATTTTTGTGTGCAGTTTTGCACAGAGTAGCATTAGGACACATACTGCATAATAAAGTAAGCTTTTCTTCATAAAATACCACTTTATATTTTGTGAGGTTCAATTCAATTTTATTTGTATAGCGCTTTTTACAATAGACATTGTCTCAAAGCAGCTTTACAGAAATATCAACATGGTGTACAGATATTAAAGGTGCGAATTTATCCCAACTGAGCAAGCCACTGAGTGGCGACGGCGAGGAAAAACTCCCTAAGATGTTTTAAGAGGAAGAAACCTTGAGAGGAACCCGACTCAGAAGGGAACCCGTCCTCATCTGGGTAACAACAGATAGTGTGAAAGAGTTCATTATGGATTTATATGAAGTCTGTATGGCGTTAGGAGCAGCCGTAGTCCCAGCAGTCTGGAATTAGAGAAGATTTGAGCTCCATCCAGAGGCAGAGAGGATCTGGATCTCTAGTATCTCCATAAATTCGTGTGGGGCTCGGCGAAAGGAGAGAGGGAGAAGAAAGATAATTATGACTGCGAAGTAGTAGAACAGAATCTAGTCAGGGTAGGCTTGAGTAAACAAATATGTTTTAAGCCTAGACTTAAACACTGAGACTGTGTCTGAGTCCCGAACACTAATAGGAAGACTGTTCCATAACAGTGGGGCTCTATAAGAGAAAGCTCTTCCCCCTGCTGTAGTCTTCACTATTCGAGGTACCGTCAGATAGCCTGCATCTTTTGATCTAAGTAGGCGTGGTGGATCATATAAAACCAAAAGGTTGCTTAGATAGAGGTGTTAACAAACATTTAAAATGAATTAAACCCACACTCCCGCATCTGAAAATGTAGCTTCCTTTTAATCAGGAGAGGATAAAGGGGCTGAAACTAACTAATGCACTAGCATAAAAGTGTAATAACATATTAGTTTGAATAAAACAGCGATGGCTATGCAAATTGCCCCAAGTCTTTAAGCTCTGGTGTGTGGGAGTACATCGGCTTCCTGGTAAGATCTGACATTAGATTCCAGTGAGTTGTGGGCAGAAAAGTGAGTGTGTAAAGGTCAGAATTTCTCTGTTAATTTGGCTTCCTGTGTGCAGTGCTCTTACAGGCTTACTATTAATTACTAAGTATCTTATTATTTACAAGGCAGTTGAGCCTCCAAATTGGGTTATTTGTTAAAACCATTAAACCATAACATTTATTTTGCTTCTATAATAGATATAGTTCAGTGGTTTATAATCGCAAGGATGTTGACTTACAGCCCTTAGACAGTTGTGAATACTGTATTCTGCCTCTGTTATGTTTTTGTTTTGTCTGCCAAATGATTTTAAGTAACACATAAGCATGCTATTATAAATGTGAGATGGTGCATCGTGGTGAAAGCTAATGCTCTAAATTTTGTCTAGGTATGGGTGTACCTACAGTAACAGCGGCGAGGATCTTAAAGGGACAGCTAAGCGGCCGCTATGGAGAGGAGAGTCAGCTGGAGATGGACAAATTCCCATATGTGGCCCTCTCTAAGGTTTGACAGCACACCTCTTTGTCCCATCATTGCTTTCCTTTGTGCTCCTAATCCATGCTGTGACATAATGGCCCTTGTTGGTCACCGCATGTCCACTGATGTCTGAATGCACATGAGGTAATGTCCATGTCTGTTAAATAAAGCAGATGAAAACAAACTGGATACCACAGTGAGGATGTATTTTCTCAGAAATCAGAAACACACAGGGTCATTATGAAGTCTGACTGTTAATCAGTACGTCTGACCAGCCTTGGTATATAATAAGGATGTGTACAGTCTCATCACAGCACACCATTTTAGTTCAGTCATTCAGTCATAGACTTTCAGCCTCGAGTGCTTAGACTAAGGTCCAAAAGTGTACAAATCAGCATTTTTTTTAAAAAACAGTATAAAGTACTGTAAATGTACAGTAAATAAAATAAATGTTAAGTATATTTACAGGTAATTACTGTACTTTGTATAGTATGTTACTGGAAACATACAGTACTGTGATGTACTGTAAAAAGAACAATAATCAGCCGAATGAGTAAATGTGGTGGATTACATTTAAAATAAAATATAATCCACTACATTTGTTCCTTTGGCTGATGATTTTATCCAAAGTGGCTTATAATTGAGACATGATACAACTGAGCAGTTAAAGGATAAAGGTCGAGGACCCAACAGTGGCAGTTTGGTGGTGCTGGGATTTGAACGTCCAATCATCAGATCTGTAGCTCAAAGCTTTAACTACCGAGCCAACAGTTCCCTCAACTAGCTTATACTGATTCAACCACCTTAAATGTCAGTGCTTTACTAAACCAACATTTTACTAGCATATAAACGTAAAAAGTAAAATTGCTGCTGAAATAAAGGGCATAGAAATCCTAGTTGCAGATGTTGCATGATATTGAAATTTTTTTACCATAAAACCAATATTCTGCTCTAAATTGCCCAATCATTTACAGATTGATTTCCTGTAAATAAAACAGTATTTATGTATGTAAAATAAATACTGCAAATATCACTGGGTGATCACTGTAATATACAGCATTATTTTTATTCCATCTGGATCTGAATCTAAACACTAACTTGCTCCGGGATTAGCCCAACATTGACGTTTTCCTATTTCACAAACATTCACAACCAGCTTCTTTCTGTAGACCTACAACACAAATGCTCAGGTGGCAGACAGTGCTGGCACGGCCACGGCATACCTGTGTGGAGTGAAGGCCAACGAGGGCACAGTGGGCGTGAGTGCAGCGGCTGTGAGGGGCCAGTGTAACACCACGCAGGGCAACGAAGTCACCTCCATCCTTAAATGGGCCAAAGATGCAGGTGTGCAAATGGAAAAACTCTTCCACTCTTAACTACTTTTCTGAAGGCAAACAAAATGAACAGAATATAACAGAGAGCTCATGAAAACACGAAGAGTGTGTCGTAGTAGTAGATGAATATGGAGCAGCGGCTCACTACCGTAGATTTTGGTTGGACAGGAAAACATTGATAATGACATTTCCCTCAAACAAAATGAAGTTAAGACCATTTTTAGAGTAACATTGTAATAGGTAGCTAAGAGTTGACAACATGCGGTCATCCTGCATGCAGTCTAGAAGCTCATTTTGTGTGGTTTTAGATGTAACTTTGTTCAGCTGTTTTTGAATCTAATGTCATTAACCAGGGTTTACAGGTTTCTGCAAAATTTCCCAACTACATCTTAAAAAGACCTATAACTAGCCCCCCAAAATTGTCTATTGGAAAAGAGAGACATGTATTTACTTTTTCTTAGCCCTTGCATAGGAAACAAATATTTCGCTTGTATTTCTATAATCCCCCTTTCCCTCTCCCTGTCTTTGCAACACAGTATATCTTTCAATATAAATGGTAAATGGCGCACTTATATAGTGCTTTTATCCAAAGCGCTTTACACTGCGTTTCATTCACCCATTCAAACACACACTCACACACCAGTAGTAGCAGAGCTGCCATGCGAGGCACTAACTTACCATCAGGAGCAACTTGGGGTTCAGTGTCTTGCCCAAGGCACCAGGCTTCTCTACAGACATTGCTCCACCATCCTACTCAGCTGAGGACATTGCTCTGCCTTCTTGCTTGACTTTGGATGTCACTTCGCCTTCCTACTCCACTGAGGACATTGCTCTGCCTTCCTGCTTGACTTTGGACGTCGCTTCACCTTCCTACCCCATTGAGGATGTCGCTCCTTCCCTTTGCTATGTGCTGTATGTCACTCCCCCCTCTTGCTTCATGGAGGACATCACACCCCATTCTTGCTTCGAGAAGGACATCACACCCCCCTCTTGTTTAGAGGACAGCACACACCCCTCTTGCTTAAAGAACGACATCACACCCCCCTCTTGCTTCGAGGAGAATGTCGCTCCCCCCTCTGGCCTTGCGGAGAATGTTGCTCCCCCCTCTGGCTCTTCAGAGCAAATCGCACCCCTCTCTGGATTTGTGGAGAATGTCACTCTTCCCTATGAATCTGTCTTGAACTTCGTTCCCCCTACTGGCTTTGTGGTGGTCATTACTATGCGTTCCATCCTGGACGGTGTGCTACCCCTTAGCCAAGCGGAAGAAATTGGTCCATCTCGCCGCATATTGAAGGACATTGTGATTTCTTTCCAGCAATGCTAAGGGTGTCACTTATGAGAAACTTTGTTGGCAGAAGGGCCCATATCTGCACACAAATTTTGTTTGACTGTCCTGGACCCCCTTTCGAATTAATTTTGTCTGTCAGGAGCCTCATAATTTCGGGTGGGGGGCTCTGTCAGGGTTATGCCGGAACTAGAGCAGGACTATAGTTCCCAGCAGCCACTGCACCTCACTGCATCACTCTCACATGGCCACCTGCACCTGATTTAGTTAATGAGCAATACTATTTAAGCTACGTTTTGCACAGAACTGATTGTCTAGCTTTTGTCACTGTTCATTGCTCACGTTCTGTACTTTAGTCCATGTATTTTTTGTCTTGATATCATAGTTCATGTCTTTGTGTTTCCAAGCTTAGTATTTTGTATTGTTTGTTGTTTCATTGAACTACTATCTGTACTTGTATCCGGCTTCACCTCCAGAACATGACAATTGCTGATCGAAGATGTCACATTTAACTGACAGGAACAGCTGTATGAGGTCAGAGAGGCAGCACAAATGCGCGTAAAATATTAAACAGAACTCCACGAAGCTATCTATCTAGTCGCATTTAAAAGACAAAACAGACACCATTAATTCCTAAAAGAGGAGCCCTATTGTACATAGGCTATATTTGTTATGTATGGTGTGTCGTTAGCGGTTTGGTGTACAACACACAATTTAATTTGATTAAATTTTTTTCAATGTACTTTTTATATATTGTTAAATAATAACAATCAAAGTTTGATATCAACCTGTCTTGCGTTATTGTGGAGGCTATTGTGCACCAAAAATGACCCCATAGCACCATCTAGTGTCCAAGGAGCGTTAATACTGGTATTACCGGTTTGAACTAAGGACACCGCATTGGTGTGAAAATTATGATATCATGGCCAGTCTAATATACCTATATACTGATCAGCCATAACATTATAACCAACTACCTAATATTGTGTGCTATGGTACCTGGTACCAAGATGTTAGCAGCAGATCCCATAAGTCCTGTAAATAGTGAGGTGAGGCCTCCATGGATTGGACTTGTTTGCGCAGCACATCCCACAGATGCTCGATCCTATGGAGATCTGGGGAATTTGGAGGCCAAGTCAACACCAAGCCATGGGCGCTTTCCTTGGACCACTTGTGGTAGGTGCTAACCACTGCATACTGGGAACACCCCACAAAACCTTCAGTTTTGGAGATGCTCTGCATCAGTCATCTAGCGATCACAATTTGGTCCATGTCAAAGATGCTCAGATCCTTACGCTTGCCCATTTTCCTGCTTCCAACACATCAACTTTGAGAACTGACTGTTCACTTGCTGTCTAATATACCTTGACAGGTGCCATTGTAATGATGTAATCAATGTTATTCACTTCACCTATCACTGCTCTATATATGATCTCTATATGTTTTCTCATATCCTCTACCCTACCTAGTGTTACTACCGTTTTAAAATTACCCGGAAGAACCCCTTCAAAATCTTCAACTAGTGGCGTTTTAAAGATCCTGAGTGTAAACAGCAGATGCTTAAAAAAAAAATTCTCAAACGGCAGGCTTGTTGCAAATGGAATAATATCACTGTTAAAGCATGTGCTAAACAAATAATTGAAGGAACGCTTATAGGAGCAAAGGTAATAAAGGGAGTACAGAATCCTAACAGCTCATTCAAACATGAAATATAAAAATGAATAGTTCATTTTATAAGGGCAAAGTCCTGTGCTGGAACAGTGGTGAATGGAGTAAGTGGAGTAGAATTCATGACATGCTCGGACAACTGAAAGACATCAAAAGAACAAGCATTCAAAAGCCTGCCATGACAGTTAAAGGACACGGAGGACAGCTAACAGTGCTGGCGTGATCCTACTGGACAGCTGCACATAGATCTAGGGGTTATGCAGTGTAAACGAGGGAACAAATAATAAATATAGTAAATATAATAAATATACATTTAATGCATTTGTTTTAGTAGCCTCTGATCAATATGTGACCAACCTTGTACAGAATCTGGGGTAGCCCTACTATTAATTAACCTAGACGAGCTATTAAGTATTAAGCCTTTTTAAAAAAAAAAAATTAACATCAGTTTAAATACATTAATTATTTTTCACTCATAAGTTCTTTGTCCTTTTTTTTTGTTCATCTCATTCATTGCCTTTTAAATCAATGCATGGATCCAAACCGTCAGAATGTTACACCCCTAGTTAGACACAAATAAAATATATTAATAAAATATACGGCTTCGCAAGAGCGAACATTGTTTAAAGTAGAGATCAGGATAGATTTCAATTCCATATAAGGATATCAGCTAAAATATACTCTTGGATCGTTAGTACCAACAAAAATGATGTGTCGGATTTTAATAAATGACGATCCAAAAACAAACCCTGTGGTCATACTTTTGCACCCTGTCGTTTGTCTTCATCAGGAAAATCTGTGGGCATCGTAACGACAACACGAGTGACCCATGCCACCCCGAGTGCAGCATATGCCCACTGTGTGGACCGCGACTGGTATTCAGATGGAGATATGCCCGCTAAGGCAGTGCAGGAGGGCTGTAAGGACATCGCCCGTCAGCTCATTGAGAACATTCCAAATATCAACGTGAGCCCATGCGCCCTCTTAATTTCACTTGATAAATGGTTTATGTGGTTAGACAGTTGCATATTTATATATATATTGGGTAATTTAGATTGAACTATTGGAGTTTGCCAAACCATTCCAAATATACTCCAATAAAGTATATTTTGAATCGTAGGTAGGTTCATTTGAAGTTTTTGCCCTTTAGTTTTTGATTCTTGCCTTGGGTACGGGTGGACAGGTAATCATGGGTGGTGGACGAAAGTACATGCTTCCTAAAAACACGTCGGATGTGGAATACCCCGGTGAAAAGAAGCACAGTGGGACACGCAAAGATGGCCGGAATCTGATCCAGGAATGGATTGACAGAACAAAGAACAAGGTGAGAGTAACAAGGGAGTTTGAATCCTGAATCATTTTTTTTTTTTTTTTTAAATGATTTCAGGCAAAGAATATTTCTGCTTTTCATTTACTTTCACATTTACTGATGCTTTGCAAGATAATTTCACTCCTTGTACTAGTCATGGTTCACTGGCTGTCTGGTATGTGAGCTGATGAGCTTTGGCTCTGTAGAGCTGTCTTGTTATTAGTACCACATGACCCGCACATCATTCAGAGGAATTACACCAGTGATTTAGCCACAAATCCCCCCATAAGAAGGAGGTTTATTCTACATGTATCATAAAATGAAATAACTTCTTTTTTTTTTTTCCACAGAGGGGTCACTATGTTTGGAATAAAAGGGATCTCCTTTCAATAAATCCCTCTTCTGCTGATTATCTACTAGGTGAGTTTTTCACTTGCATGCTTTAGCCAGTCTTTAACAATGCTGAGTTGTTGGAAAATATGCCCTGTTTTTCTTGTGCCGATGGTGTAGGGCTGTTCGAGCCAGCAGACATGCCATATGAACTGGAGAGGGACAGCAACACTGATCCTTCCCTCACCGAGATGGTGGATGTGGCTATAAAGGTCCTCAGAAAAAACCCTAAGGGCTTCTATTTGCTAGTAGAAGGTGAGAGAATCATGGATCTTCAAGTCACATTGGTTTCACAATGTTTATATTTAAAGCAGGGTGATGCAACATGAGCATACAGTATTTCAGGAGTTGTCCAAGGGCAGACCATGAACCCAGCAAATTATTTCAGTGGCCTGAAAAGAATACTTGAAAACAGATACTGTAGCAGAGCTGGTAAAATATAGGAAAAACACTGGCGACTCCAGTTTTCTAAACATGACCCCGCGTGGCTTTTGTAGCAGATCACATGCATTTAAGCCTGTGTAAGTTACTTAGCTGAAGGCAGCAGAGACTCAGACCAGAGACTAGATACATGGCTAGAGTCAGAAAGGGGAGAATCTTGATAGATGTTATTATAGTTTTCATTATATTTACCCTCTATATCTTGATTATTCAACTTCATTCACCACTACTCCAGCAAAGGGCTTTGCCCTTATAAAATGATTAAAAGAAAGGTAATGACCAAATCAGAATGCTTAAAGATGAAATAATAGAAAAGTATGTATGAATTCTCATCTGTTCAAGCGTCCGCAGCATTGAAGCGCCACTACGGAACAAAATGTAAGCACTTGAATTGTGCTATTTATAGCCATGGACAAATCAGTAATGGTTAAGCATTATAAGGTAACTGCTGTCGCCATTCAGTCAGTCTCTTATCTATTGATTGTCTATTGTCTATATAATGTAGTAACTAAAAACTATTTAACTGTTCATTATAAATAAATACAGTCCGAGCACTTTCTGATGAACGTTAAGTGATTTTAAAGGATATCAGTTATTACAGCATCTTTGTGTGGCCATTTTACCATTTGGGTTTAGCGGCTAGGGCATTTTGAATTTGAAGAGAGTAAAGAGAAAAATGTAACAATGGACAGAGGAAATTCTGTGACATTTAGACTTGCTCGGACTTGACTTCAAAGCTGGTGATGACTAACATGAGGAGGAGCTCTTTTTATAACGAACAAATTGTTAGACCAAGTTTTTTATTGCTGCTGTTTCCATTCCTCGGGGTGTCTCCTCAGGAAGATCCTAAGCATGCAAATGACTTTTTCTGTCTATTTGTACTAACACTTAAAACAAAATTAAAGTATTTTGTGAATTTTAAAACGGCAGGACATGCTGGACTGGAGCCGGACTGCTATGGGATAAGATTTATTTAGAAAGAGTTGAATATACTTAATTGGAAAATTGAAACAAGGAAATGTAGGACTTTGTCTGCTACTGGTTTGCTTGTCTGTTTCTTGCCATATAAATTCTGCTGCTGGAAATTCTGTTATCATTGTGACACAGCCCTCTTGTATACAGAGGTAAATTCACATTGGCTAGCGAGGTTTGCAGTAATAGGCCTAATGCTAGGACATAGGAAGCGTAACAGTGGAAGAAGCCTTACAGTTGGCTTTTGAGATTATTTTTTTTTAAACTCATTTGGTAGCTAAAAAGTATATTCAGTACATCTGACACCATTTTGATGCTATAGACTGGCTCTACTACACAGTAGTGAACAGCATACAAGGGTTAAGCCTGCCATATCTAAGGGGCTGTTTACACGACAACGTTTTCAACTATAAACCGAAAACTATTTGTTACATACGCCAAATTATGAACCCACATCTACGCTGATGAAGGGTGTTCAAAAGATGTTCTTGAGTAAGACCTGGGAGGACAAGCAGCTTGTGGGAAATCTTTATCAATGGTGTTGTTGATGAGTGTGAATGGAAGGAAAACTTCTGCGTGTCAAAAGCCTCTGTCTTTGCCCGCAGTGAAGAAGTTTGTCCTTACATTCAAGGCGAGCAGACCAACATGAGATCACCGGTTGGAGTCCGTTATAAGGTGGTGTGCATGCTGTATTACTTCAGTTCTGAGAGGAGACTTTGAAAAACCGCCAGTGCCTTCAGATTGTCATGGCCAACTGTGTCTGTTATTGTCAGGCAAACGTGCAGAGCCATCTCTGTCCATGTAGGTCGAAAATTCAAAATTCATAATGCTGCCCTCCGCTGTGCCCGAGGTGTCCGGATTTGAACGTGCTCATGGTATGCCTCAGTGTTTAGGAGCTGTAGATGGGACCCACATCGAAATAATGCAGCCATCTGTCAACTCGATGGATTACCTGAACCCGGAACGGTAAATATTCACTGAATGTGCAAACTGTATGTGACTACAAATACAGATGTGTGGATGTCATCATACAATGGCCTGGGAGTATTCATGTCACGTGCGTCTTCACCATTTTGAAGTAAATACATATTTTAAGACCGGAAACATCCTTGCACTGGAGAAGAAGACTGTGAATGATGAGGAGGTGATACTAAAATTTCTTTTGGGAGATCCTGCCTACCCGCTACTGGCTTTCCTGATGAAAGAATGCGCAAACAATGGCTCTGCGCCTCAAGAACAATATTTTCGACTTTGTCCATGTAGAGCCCAGATGGTGATCGAGTGTGCATTTGGCCAGCTTTAGGCCAGGTTCACATCCCTGAGGCGGCCAAAGGTGCGAGTTTGAGTCTGTTGTAGTCTGCATTTAGACACGACACTCGCCAGATTCACCTTGGTTTTACGTTAGCGTAATCTCAAACATGTTTGTGGGCAGAGGTTTACAGCATTTCACCTGATTGGTAATGAGAAGTGAATTTTAAAAATCTGTTGCCAAATAAATTGAGGACTTCCTGCGGTTTTCCGCCAAAATTAAAGACACAATGTCTAACACATAAAAGTGAATTAAGTCAGATATATATTACTATTGTTATATTACTATGTTGTACCCCAAATAATTTATTATTATTATTATTATTATTATTATTATTATTATTATTATTATTATTCAGTGCAATAGTAATATTACAAAATAGCAAATGTTTTTAAAAATATATTTTCTTCTTTATGAAAATTTATAACACTACTTGTTACAATACCCTGGCATTAAATTACTAACTAAAAAAACACTCGTAAACACTGCAGCGAGGGGGTTTCTAATACAGCAGCTGAGGGAGTGATGGTAAATTTGACATCTTTTTCTCTTCTCCCTGCCGTAATCCATCTCTCTATATATTTTTCTTCCTCTCTTGGAAAGTCATGGAAAGGAAACACTGGATTTTATTTTTCTTTCACTGTTGGAGCAAATGGTAATGTAAGAAGGATATTTCATACGGTCTTCCATCTCCCCTCTATAGAAGTTTACCCTGCTATAGTTTACTTAAACCCAGAAATGGATGTACTGCATATGCATGAACACAATCCATTATAGCTGATGTATCGTGTAGGATGATTGAAGTGATGTGCAGGTCTTAAAATATTTTGGAAATGTCTTGAATATGGTATTAAAAAGCATTACATTTGAAGTGCTGACCCCTGCAGGTACCCTGAGCGTAGTGCAAGTGATCATTCTGTCCTATTGCAAGTGATGGTAAGACGTACATTGTGCGGTATCAAGTTTTCACTGCTTTTCAGTGCAAGTATCTCTATTAAACTTAAGTGTCACTATGCACCCGCTAATACTGAAGTCAACAAACACTAGTTTTTAACAAAAGATGACGACATATTTTAACATGTATTAACACTCTTGAAAAAAAATTAACATTCAGTCTAGTGCCTATGGAGGACGAAACCTGCAAAAACAATACACAAATAAATAAATGAACACACAAAATCTTATATTCCTGCATGAATAAATATGAAATATTTCAATTTTGCTAGGAGACATGTAAACAAATAAACTAATTAAAATAAATGTTTAGGAAAATGCTAAATAAATAAATGAACACATAAATTCTTATATTCCTGCATAAATAAAAATAAAATAATTACATTTGTGGGGGGGAATGTAAATAATTAAACTATATAAAATAAATGCAAAACGGAAAGTATTTTTTTACGCAGGAATATGTGGATTTATATATTCATTTATGTATTTCTTTATTGTTTTTGCCATATATTGCCACTTTTATATGTTTATCTGGCCCAACAACGGAACTACAATAAACCGTAGTGGTGTCAACAATAGCTGGTTTCAAGTACAGTAAATATCTGAATGAGAATATATTATCAAGGGACTACCATGGAATATGCAAAATGAGTTTGCAGTTGGGACATTAAAGCGTCATAAAACATTAAACTACATTTTCTGGGATTTTAACTGAGGTGTTCGTATCGCACATCATAAAGAACAATCTTAGCATCTGTTCATTTTAATTGTAGGAGAAAACTGGTTAATTTTGAGCTTTTTTCCGCTATTTTTGTCTTCCTGGTTTAAAATCTCAGTCACAGGCGGTGACGTGGCAATGTACTATAGTACTTCGATGACGTGTCGGTGTCTCATAATTATTCATGAGCCTCCGTGTTCTTATCCCATGAGAAGATGCGGTCTCTTAATTATTCGTGACAGCACGTGGTGCTTTCCTACAGATGTAGTAGTTGAGAGAGGCGTCCAAATGGGTCGCAGTTGTTTGTTTCAGTGGTGTAAGAGTTCGAGCGTGTTTATTCTGGAGAGCGATGAGAATTGGAGAAATGCTCATGAAAGCAGTTTGCGTCTACACAACGATGCGGTGATAAGTCCCGAGGACTTTTCCATCCCTAATTTTTAACCATGACAGTTTTACTTGCCTTTTGAGCTGATTAAACCGCTCAAAGCTCCGTGGGCCGTCGCATGCAAAACTATGCAATGAGAATCCGCGTTGAAGGGACGAGTCTTCCCCATTTTATTCGTGAAAAGCTTGAGCCTATTAGCTAGCTTCCATTCCAGCACTCCCCCAACCGAGTTGCCCCCGGCTTGAGGAAAACAATATACTAAAATATATTATAAAAACCGTGCATACGATATATAATATAATATCATATATGTAATATTAAAGCTCCGTGGGCCGTCGCGTGCAAAACTATACACCGAGAGTTCGTGTTGAAGGGACGAGCCTTCGCCTTTTATTCGTGAAAAGCTCGAGCCTATTAGCTAGGTACAATTCCGACACTCCTCACATCCGTGCTGCCTCCGGTTTTATTTGATGTTTTCCTCCATAGTCACACCAGGGGCTAATGGTTTAATAGATAGGGCAGACGACCTGCACTGCTTTCTATTGTGTCTCCATTTAGCACTGGGGATTCCGGAGGAGAGAAGTCCTCTGTCTCGTCTGCAAACTTTATCTCTATCCATCTTTTTTTTTTGAGTGTTCTGAAGGCTCGCCCCCCTCTCTTCCTCTCCTGCCTTTCCCTGCCACGCCCACTCCCCCTCCTTTCTTCGCACAGCCATCCACGCCCAGTCAAGCGGCATTTTGCAAAAACATTGAGAGGTAGACGAGCTGAAAGAGGGAGGTTTCATGACCCTTTAAATGCCTACAGCTAGATCTGTGTTTAGCTTTCTCCTTAGCCTGTTGAGCTTTTCCTTGACAGAAAGCAGAATAAAAAGTGGGTTCATCGAAAATGGAACAGTACTTATCAGCAAGACAATTAAACAGACTAGTACACAAAGGACAACTTGCAAAGACCGCTCAACTAGGTACACATACAGTCCAATAAAATACAAGCCAATAAAAATGTTCTGCCATAAAGTTGCCTTCTATCCTCACTCATGGAATACCATATTGTCCGACCAGAAATTTTATAAATGATCTAACTGTTGTATAAATGACAGTAATGACCAAACTTACTTGAAGATCTCTTCGGGACTTGACAACCTCTGGTTGTGACCTCACACAGTTGACATCACTTCATTGGTACTTTGTGACTCAAAGGCCACAGAAACCTCCCAGTTGAACACCGACCCACCCCATATTTGATCGCACAACTCTTAGAACATGAACATGAGTCCACAGCCTGTCTATATTTCCCCTAATGGCTTTCAGCATTGATGTTATGTGAGCTTTGGAAATCGACTCTTTCTCGTACGGAAATCCTTCCTTGTTAGATAGTGGGCTAAAAATGCCAAGATGTCAGAATATTTAAACTGGCATGACTCACAGTCCACATGTTCCTGACCTTTTGCCACTTTATAGTCCAGGGTCACTTGTAGTAATAAACCATCCTCCAGAAAAAAATTGCTTGATCCTTTCGCCATGATTGTTTGTATTCACCGCTCTGTGGAAGAATGCTTATGTGCGCAGGCGTGTAGTGTTTCTTTACAAAGTGACATCGCCAACTACTGGCCTGGCATGCATAGTAAAACGTCTTTAGTCGTTTTTGCGGATCCGTGTGAACAGATATCGTTTTGACAATGTTGCTGTCTGTACGCGAAACGTTTAAAAAAAAAAAATGCAAAGGAAAAACTTTTTCCATTTTTAGTACATTGTTGTGTAAATATACCCTAAGTGCTCTAACTTCTCTGGCCCGTTGCAGGCGGGCGCATTGATCACGGACACCATGAGGGCAAAGCAAAGCAAGCCTTGCACGAGGCCGTAGAAATGGACCGTGCCATTGGTCACGTTGATCTTCTCACCAGCATCCACGACACCCTGACTGTCATTACCGCTGATCACTCTCATGTATTCAACTTCGGAGGCTACACAGCACGAGGAAACTCAATCTTTGGTTAGTGTTTGACTAGAATAAAAGACTCAGTGTTGTTTAAAGTGTCATTCGGATTTCCAACACTCAGGTGTGTGTGCAGGACTTGCACCTATGCTGAGTGATGTTGACCAGAAGCCCTTCACTTCCATCTTGTATGGAAATGGCCCTGGGTTCAAGCTCATCAATGGTTCCAGGGTCAACGTCTCAACTGTGGATTATAGTAAGTCAAAAATGGTCTGCTAAATGCTTGAACAAAGGCTTTTAAAGAGTTGTTAATATTCAGAAGTGGTGCGTGTCTGTCTTTTTATGACCTTTTTATGATTCATGTCAGAGGTCTTTAAATTGTCTGTCTGTTGAAAGACATAGTAAATGTCAAACTTTACAATGATGCTCAACATTAACGTATCTTTCTTTCTTTCTTAGTCTTTATACCTTACTTTAGTGTGATACTTTATTTTAGTTTACTGAAGTGTGCTCTGAACAAACCTTAACATAGGATGTAATGCACTGACATCTCTCTTTGCTTCTCTCATGCTCTCAGAGGAAAACAACTATCAAGCCCAGGCAGCCGTTCCGTTAAGCATGGAAACTCATGGAGGTGAAGATGTTGCTATTTTCTCCAAAGGACCCATGGCACACTTGCTTCATGGAGTTCAAGAGCAGAACTACATCCCCCATGTCATGGCATATGCAGCCTGCATCGGCCAGAACAAAGGCCACTGCTCTTCTAGCAACAGCTCCGCTCCTTCAGCCACAACAGTCCCTCTCACTCTAGCTCTACTAATTGTAGTCTCTTGGTTATTGTGCTGAAATTTCTTCTTTTGCCAACTTACTCACAGATGTACTTATATACCTTTATCTAGCTCCAACTGATGGATTTTATATAATGTTTTTTTTTTTTTAACTGTCAATTTTTAAATGATCTTTGTACAACATTTTACACTTTGGGATGACTGCTCACACATTTTGAAGAGAATAAAAACAAATAGCAAACTGAAGGCCCTAAAGAAGAATCAAGTCTGATAACATGAAAATAGAAAGATGCCCCCCCCCAACCCCCTTACTTCACCTGTAGTACATAACAACCTCAGAAAACTTGTCTCAATGCACTGTCAAAAATTTTTTTATTTAAATTTATTTTTTAAATGTTACTCACAATTTCTTACTATTTACTGGATAACATCTTAATTCTGATGCTGTAGCTGGTATTTCCAAGCTGTAGAGCTGTAGATACTTATCAATTCTATATGAATGTTAATTATAAAGCTTAATTATTTGTTATTAGTAGTGTTTAAAAAAAATCTACCAAGACTATGACTGAGCTCTGCACAGATTTTGTAATCTGTAACTGTACAGTTACAGTCCTCAGTATTCCCAGACGTTCCCAGGACACCACTCAGATCTCCCAAAAAATAATAATGGTCCCTGTCTATAAAGTGAGTAATGTTTTTTTTTTTTTTTCTCTTTGTAATTTCCTTTGGATGGTTCTTCGTGAGGAGAATGAAACATTGAAGACAAGGTTCTTCGATTAGATATCTCTCTTGTTTCCTTTTTATTGACGCCTGTAACTTTCTCACACAGCCTAAACATTGCCTTTGGCAAGTCTCTTTTCCCAGTAAATTGAATATGTTTCCTAAGCACTGGTATGTCGATAGAGGGAATTCTATCAATGTGTTATTGATTACGACAATACGTATAATCGAGCAATCCATGCATATTTGTCACAGACACGAAGATACTGGCATGTTTGTGAAGTGATGTTCAACTGTTGAAATAAATGAAGGCAGAATGGGCCAAAAGTTTCAGTATATTTGTCTTGTTTTACTTTCACTCACTATCTATATTAAGACTAAACAGAGACAAGGACAGTGAGTACGTAGTTCTGCTTTGTTGTGCTTGGTATAGGTTCAGTGTCACTTGTGTAGTATGCATAACATTCAGGGTAGAAGAACTTGATGAAAAAAATAACACTAGCTTTGGGCATTGAATTAGAAGAAGTCATAAAATGATAGTCATCAACATGGAAAAGTGTTAGTGATTGTAAATGCCTGAACGACAAAAGATCCACCGTGAAACGCCCCAACACCTGCTCCTTAGTTAATGAAGTCACATGGACTGGATTAAACATTTTTTTTCTGATGATAGTGTAGTGAAACAGATGCTGAGCGTTGTGCTGATCCCATCCCTTTGTATTATTAATGAGCATAGGTTGAGCTAATGTTTTATTTTCCTGTTTAGAGCTTTCGCTGATGCAGACAGGTTGTTGATGTAGTCCGCTGGTGGTGGCTTTTACTAGCTGGGCATATTGTTCAGCCTTTGGGCTTATTAGTAACTAATTTTGTGAGTCATTAAAGGACCATTTCATTTTCTTTATTTTCTTTGGGTTCATTTTGTATTGTTATTTTGAATTGTGTGTGTGTGTGTGTGTGTGTGTTATGGGGTTATGACAGACTCTTTTCCTTCGTTTAAGAGTTGAGACCCAGGGCAGATGGCTAGCTCCCATTCGTCTCTCTGTTGTTGTGGTGGTGGTGTTTCTGGCATGACATGGCGTGCATGCATGCTTGTGTGGCGTGTGAGCTGGATTGGTGCACATGGTGCTATACGATTTTTCCTAAGGGAGGATTTAGAATCTTCTTCTATCTGCCACTGGTATGGTTCAACCCTGTAGTTTCTTCACATGCCTTATTCATATGCTCAAACCTGTGGGAATTCTGGAGTGGGACCACTTAGTTATGTTAAGCAAATTTGAATGAGTTGTTTTTCATACAGAAGTGTTAAATAAAGATATTTGCATGTGTATCCACATTTGAGTACATCCATTGAACAACTGGCTTGTGTGCCCTTTTTGGGTGGTTGGGTTAATGTCCGTATATAACAGGGTGACATGGGTATATATCATTCGTGAGGCACGCCTCTTTTTTTTTTTTTTTTTTAGCCCCTCCGCAATGTTTTCTATAAATCTGGTGTAACAGTAGGATTTATATACGCATATCTTAGTTTTCAAATGCTCCTTCCACCACAATAGGAATAAAAAACTATGTTGCCTAAGCTCCTGACTAGTGGTCACTATGTGCACACTACTACTATACCCCAGAATATGCAAATAGAAAGCTGAAAACAACAAAAAGTGTTGCTGGAAAAAGAAGTCCTTTTCAGATTCATAAATTACAATCAATAATTTGCTGAAAATAACCTTGAACTCTTGAACCAGATATCCTGTGAAACATTATGGCAAACTTTCTATCTAATGGAACTGAGTAATATAGTAAAGTAACTGTATTTCAAAACATAGTCTTTCCTGTGTTTGTTACATTTCAGGAAGATCAGAGAAATTTACTCACACTTGCAGAATGCCTGTATTATTTTCCTGGAAGATTTTCTTTGCATAATGATGGCGAACATTTATTTGACATCAAAACATATGCAATGAACGTACAAATAATATATATATATTACTTAATTTGATTCTTTCTTTCAGAGTCCCCAGCAGTGATATGCTGCCCTGTGCACAGAGCAGTCTGTGTGGGCTACATGGAGCAGCAACTCTATAAATAATCCAGAAATGTGCGCCACTGTGCGCAACTTGTTTCCCACACAAATACTGAGAAAAAGAAGTAAAATGCATCTTCCTTGTTCACTGCCTGAACTTTTTCAGCTTTTTTTTTTAATTATTTTTTTTTGTTGATGTATTTGGTGTGGGAATTTCCTGAAACCTGGCAACCCTGTACATAAGCTTCATCCTCACAGCTTTCCAGTTCTAAAGCATACACCTAATCTCCACATGAAGCTTTCCGGCAAACTTTTTGGAGAAAAAACGACCCAAATAGTGCACGTACTATTAGTATCTGTATTTGTTTAGAACACATGTTTCATCCCCTTAGTGGATGAGAAAACAAACACAGATGTTAATGTGTGCAGCTCTGGCATTCATTGATATAATATGTGTTTCCTTACAAGAGATATACAACGGAGCCTAAACTTGATTCCTCGCCTATTCACCAAGCTCCTTCTGCAGGCCAGGTGACATTTCAAGTATTCAAGGAAGTTTGTTATCACTCCAAAACATGGGCTATATAAAAGGAAAGAAACTAAGTACGGAGGTCCCGGTAAAAACAGCAAAGAATTAAAAACACTAAATATAAAATTCTTAATTATCGTCCATAAAGATTCTGTCTTATGAAAAGATATCATCTCAGAATTATGAGTAGATAAAATATCAATACTTTATTATACATAGATGTCATTAACCAAACAAATAGGAGGATGTAGAATGTAGTGCTTAGTTAATTCACTTGCTCAGTGACTCAGTGTCTTTTCAGACTTGTTTGAAGACAGACAATGATTTGATGAGTGCATTCAGGGAGGTGGGAGTCCATTTTTGGTTTTGTAGATGAGCATCAGTGTTTTAAATCTGATATGGCAGCTACAGGAGAGAGTGGAGTAATGGGGTGTGGTGTGGGAGAATTTGGAAGGATTAAAAACAAAGCGTGCATTATGCTTTATATTCTTGTAACTTGCATGAAAGACCAGCCGGAAGAGAGTTGCAGTAGTCCATACTTGAGATGAGAAGGGACTGAACAAGCACCTGAATAGCCTTCAGGCAGAGGATGCATTCCCTGTTATACAGAGCAGCTTAGTTATGCAGGATTTAGTTTTATAAGCTGTAAATCCATGACAGGATGTCCGCCAGACATGCTGAGATGCAAGCACAAACATGAGTGTATGTAGGAAAAAACATGAGGCAGAAAAGAAGACAATTAGTTGGGTGGAAAAAGAGTGTATGGGGCTAAACAAAAGAGAACCAAGTACTGAGCATTGACTCACCAGTGGAGAGTCTGCATGGAGCCACCTAGGTCAAAATTAGTCACAGTCATTTGCAGCTTTGCTCGAATGTCAGGGAGGAGCCTGATAATGGATGTATGTCTAACTCAAGCAGTGTAGTTTTACCTAGATCCAGCTCAGAGTCATAATGATCACAGAGAACGATTCACACAAATTCGAATCTTCATCATGTGACCAACTGAAATATACATGATGGAGAGGTGAGACTCCATGTAGGCACTTGTTAGGTATTTAAGATAACAATGACTAACATTACTTACAAAATAAAGCTGTCTAGTTTTCCTTGGCTAATGAACAGAACTTTGCTTAAACTCATTGTTATTTATGAATAAAATGTAAGATTATTTTCATATACTTGTATTCATAAGTCAAAATAAAAAAGCAGTTTAACATACCATCCCAAATGGTATCTAATGCTGACAGCTGAATTCAGTCCTTATTAGCCAATAGAAGAATAAAGATAGATTAAGAACATTTATGACGATTGCTTAAAAATGCTCTCAGAATTCATCAGATAGTGTTAGCTAATGGCTAGCATTGGCAGGGTAAATCATATACGTTTGTGAATATGACTTAGTTCATTGTCTACAAATGGAGAGCCTTCTTTAATGCTCAGAGATATAAAGAAAAACCCAAGAGCTACATCATGTGACCTACAGGCCTCTGTAAGCCCATTAGACTCAAGGTATATGGGTCAAGTACTGTGTTTGGTGAAAACAGAATGCAGCATATCACCACACACAATTCACACAAACCATCAAGCATGGTGGTGGAGGGGTGAGGATTTGAAGAGGAATCTTCTCCAGAATAAATCTACTGTTGCTCAAACTACCATGGAAGTTTTTCCCCACTTTGTCCAGATGTGAGGGTTCAGGTCCAGCATGTGCAAAATGTGCAGTCAGCCACCGATTCACCAGGAGTTGTGCCATGGGTTCATCCCAAGAAGGGCGCTCCCAACATTTACCAGCCAATCTGTGACTGCTTAAAATATACAAAATGTCTTCTTGGTCTTCTTCATGTGCTTAAGCAGCATCAGTTCCCGTATTCCAACCTTCCAGGAGTATCTCTGTTACTTATTGTCTTATGTTTTCCCCATAGCCGTTATTCATCATTTAGTAGCATTGTAGCTCTATTTCTTGTAGATTCTGTTTGCCCATTTATTTTACATTTGTGTTTGCATTAACATTAGGTTTAATGCAGCTGCTCATACTTTGTCACAACAAAAAATGGAACACCATGGACAGAGTGAGACCTAATCTCCAAGACCTATTGCTGATAACGTTTGGGTAGCTCTCTTCCTGTTGACATGTGTTTCACAGATGCACCCTTTCCTCTAGAGTCTATAGTCACTGAGAATAGATAGCGTATGGTATTTTTCTTAAAGACTATGTTTGTGTCCAAAGAAATTTGAAGGTCACAACCCAAGACCGGCTGGGATTAAACCAGAGGAAAATCGCAGTCATTAACTGAGCTGAGTGGGACCTTCTGATTTGACATGAAGACGAGCAAAATTCAGCGTTGTGTAGAAAAAATGTCTTATGTATTTCTGTTTCATCTGAAATACATATGTGCAGGAAGGTAAGGAAGACTTTAAAGCTAATTAGCTACAGTCAGGCTGTTTGGAAATCCAGAGAGAATAGCCACAAATAGTTAGCTATGTGGCTGAACTTGCTAAATTGAGATCTTGCAACCATCGATGAGCAGTCTAATGTAAAATGACCAGCGAGAACATAATGTGGTATGACCAACATTTTCCTTGTGAGTGTTCTTCTGTTATCCCACTGGGGAAAACCTAATAGGTTCTAAATTTACACCCCTGTGAAAATTTCATGTGAATAGCCTCATTGGAAATATATTTACTGAAATTTTTTTTGACACGTTCAATACTTATTCCCCCCACTGTAGAATTGCAGCCACATTTCACACGTCATTGATCAATGGTGGCCCTGCTTTCCTTGTCTGTCTGGACACTGCTTAACTCCATACTTTGGGGCAACCTGAGAGGGGTACCGTCCTGAAGAAAGCTCATGCGTTGTTGTTAAGAACGTTCCAGATGAACCCAAGTATTGAGCTATTTCACAAGCCCTTTGAGTTAAAAAACAGTTGATTACTTTTTAATAATCCTTTGTATTTGAGAAACACAGACCATATTTATATGTACAGATGGGTAACAAATGAAAGGGAAAACAGATTACTCTTATGCTGTGGGGTCATCTGTTCAGACTAATCACCTTTATCCTATAATGAAACATTTCTATTCTGATGGCAGTGGTCTCCTCCAGGATGACCCCACCCCCATCCACAAGGACTCACTGAATGGTTTGATGAGTACGAAAATGACTTAAATGATATGGGCTTCACAGTCAACAGATCTCAACCCACCCAAACACCTATGGGAGGTTTTCATGAATTTTCATATTGGACAGTATTTAAATTCATAGGGGTATTTAAAATTAATTTTCATTTATCACGAAAAACACCAACTGAGGGAATATCTTTTGGCGGACCAGGTTTCATCCCTCTCGTACAGTTCCACAGACTTGTGCAATCTATTCCAAGGTGAACTGAAGCTGTTCTGGCTAAGGCACTATTTTTTAAATTTAATTTTTAATTTATTATAAAATTTTTGTAAAGAAAATCTTTCATATGTTTAATCGAGAAACTTCAGACCTGAGCTGTTTACTTAAGTGGATTTAGAAATCGACTCCAAACTGTTCCTCTTGATGTACTTAAGCTAACTTGCATTAATGGTTAAGATATCCTCAGACTTGACATCAAATTAAAAACATGCTGCTTTATTCTAGACCTCATCCTGGATTTTATCAACTCAAATACGATCAATTGAGATATGCGTGTGCGGCAAAAGCACTAAAATGATCACTCCAGATTTACTTCAGACATTTAAACATGGTATTTATAAATTTGTAAACATGCAAAATCTATCTACTTGAATGAAGAAGGAAAAAAAAACACGAAGGGACTCAGGACATTGTACTTGGCACAGAGATAGCCAGCATTTCATTGTAGAGCTGAAGGACGTTTGTTAAACAATGTGAGTCTGCGTTAAGGTAAAATCATTTTCCTTCATCGCTCTTATCCCTTCCTCGCCGTGCACAGATGTACGGCTCCAGAAACAATTCAACAAGCCTAGACTGGAGTGAAATTTGCCATTCCATTGTATGATTTAATTGCAAGCAAATAGGTTCTGCTTGAACTCTTCCCCCCTCTGGTCTCTTTTCTTCCTTCACAATACTTTGACATAATAAGCATAATGTCCTGAACTGACTCTAATTGAGCCCAGACTAAACTGACTATGTCAAATGATGTCAGCATAGTGGTTTTGCTCAAACAAAATGCATGTTTTAGGGAACATAGTTAAAACCCACAACAGATCATTGAATTTAGCAGTTTTCTGCCTTAGTCTTGAGCAGCATTTCAGCTGTGAGATTTTACATGAGTATGTTAATCCATATCTGACAAGTTCTTTGATGCATTTGATGTGTTTATTAGACACTATGTTGTTAATAACTTTAGCATGTACACACTAATATGTTTAGTAACACTGTATAGGTAATGTTCATAGGGCTACATTCACCTACATAAGCCCTGACATAAAACTGCAAAAATATTTATAAAGGATTATTCCAATAGGAACCAGCTGACATACGATTTTTTACGATATGTTTTTCTCAGTTTTGATGTCAAGTTGACGTAACCCCTGACTGAAGTGATTTTAATGACATAAGCTTGTGTTGTGCCAAATTTTGGAATGGCTTTGTTGACATGAAGGGTTTATGCTGGTATCATGAAGAGCTTGCTCACTCACTCACTTATACTTGATTTTATCCCCTCATTTTATCCTAGTTCGCGTCACACCTCCAGGGTCGGGGGTTCGAGTCCCGCTGGGGCCATGTGTGTGCGGAGTTTGCATGTTCTCCCCGTGCTGCGGGGGTTTCCTCCGGGTACTCCGGTTTCCTCCCCCAGTCCAAAGACATGCATGGTAGGTTGATTGGCGTGTCTAAAGTGTCCGTAGTGTATGAATGGGTGTGTGAATGTGTGAGTGATTGTGCCCTGCGATGGATTGGCACCCTGTCCAGGGTGTACCCCGCCTTGTGCCTTTTGCTCCCTGGGATAGGCTCCAGGTTCCCCCGTGACCCTGAAAAGGAGTAAGTGGCAGAAGATGGATGGATGAATTTTATCCTAGTCTGGGTTGCAGTGGATCCAGAGCTTATCCCAAGATCACTGGACATGAGGCCGGAATACACCATGGATGGGACACCAGTCAATCACAGAACATCACCCATTCACACCTAAGAGCATAGCCGCATGTTTATGGACTGGAGACTGGAGAACCCAGAGGAAATCCACTTGGACACATGAGAATACAGATAATGTCCTGAGCTCAAGATCAAACCAAGGACCCTTAAGCTGTGTGGAGGTAATGCTACCACCTGTGCCACCAAACCACATCCAAAGGAATTTCATGAGAAATTTGACACTACTTAAAAGATTTAATTAAGCGTGTATATTGCTGATGGTGTATATGGCTAAGTGTATATTGCTGTTGATACCAGGGCAGGACTATCTTGTTTCTGTATAAGCTTTGTCCTAAAGCACATTAGCATCAAACCCCTATTCCTTCTTATACTCATAATAGGCCTTGCAGTTTAGGTCATTTTGAATTTCCAGTGTTTTTCACTTGCAAACATCCTTATCCTGCTTCAAGAAACATATTTATTTGGAACTCACAGTACATACAGTATGATTCTTGATTCACCACGGGAGTTTCTTGTGGTGTATAGCTTCCTGCAGCACTGTAGGAAACCTGTGAACCTTCTCACGAATATCATAATAGAATTGCATGAGAAGGAAAATATTTATTCCTGTCATACTGAGTAACTTTTTGGTGACATTAACATTTTCCATGAGCAGTGAGACTTTTGTTTTTTTCTGCTCATTTGCCTTGTTTTCTGTTTCTCTCTTGTGGACTTTTAGCCAGGACACACACAGAGAACTAATGTTTAAAACGTTCTGATGGTAAAATATTTACATGTGTACATCCCATGAGAGGATGGGAAATGGGGACTGCTGACTGAGACAACACGATGAGGTCACGGTACACACGAAGCAAGCACAAGAACATAGTATGAACGACAGCAAGAGAGAAAAATATCGCAGAAAGCAAAACTCTTTTGGAATGAGAATTATTGCATTGCTGAAATGGGACCAAACCAACATCAAATATTTCCTCAATTTCTCTCTCATCATGAACAATGCTCAAATTCACATGTAACCATATTAATTCTTCCATCCATCCCTCCATTTTGTGTACTGCTTATCCTACTCATGGGGAGCCTGGAGCCTATCCCAGGGGACTCAGGGCACAAGGCGAGGTACACCCTGGATGGGGTGCCAACCCATCGCAGGGCACTTATTATTACTAGTTATTCTCAAGAACACTGTTTAGTTAAGACTTACCAAGCTACAAAGGAAAGCAACAGGAGAGGCGTTGCCACGGTTACAATGTTGAAGTTGAAGTTAGACTGGAGTTAGTCATACAATCGCAGCTGAGAACAAATCAGCAAGATAGAATGCAGTTGTCAAAACCTGCAACATGCAAAACCGCACTCAGACTACTTAGATGGATGAATGAATGGATGGCAGATGGATGAACAAGTGGAAGGATGTATAGATGGATGGAATAAATGAATAAATCTTAATAAATGATAGATATCTGAATAAGTCCTTCCACTTAGATAGATGGATAGATAGATGGATGGATGATGGATTAGAAAAGATGTGTGACTGCATATGAATAGATAGTTAAATGGATGAATAAAAGATAGATGGATGAATGAATGAACGGACAGATAGATAGACAAATAGATAGATATATGGATAGATAGATAGATCGATAAAAGTTTGTTTAACTTGACTTATTAAAGATTAGCTAACCAGCAAGCCAAATTTGAGCTTTGTCTGATGATATTTCCCTTAGGACTGTGTTGTTAACGAACTAGCTAATTATTGGGATTGGGCATGATGAACTTGTGATCTGCTCTTTTCAAAGTATTTCCTTTTTGCTCTTACATACTCAAATATTTAAATGTAGATTCTTTTTAACTTGTACAGTAGATACTTTTTTCACTCCATACTTCTATTTTTAATGGAATAAAAATCGGACACAGTACCCATACATACATTTACTTAATCACCGTTTTTCTGTACATTTTCTCTCTCCCTGCATGTTTTCAGTTAGCGGGGCTTTTAATCCCCATTACCAGTGACGGCAAGTCGCACAGAGATCAGTCGCATCCACGTGTGAAAGTATTTGCCACTAAGCATTTAGTGGATTTGATTCTGCGGAATAGATTTCTGGCATCATCCTGTAAAGAACCACATTGCCAATCTGAAACCCTTCTGTTTTCATGTTGATTGTTAATTGTCATGCATTATTTTAGTTATTTGTAAGTTGGTCCCAAATGACAGCTCTTGGCATAAAAAAAAAAAAAAATTCTATGTAGATGCAATTATGCTGAAAGATTGCACGAACCTCTCCTGTCTAGAATCAATTATCGCTTAGTGTCCTTTATGAATGAGTCACATGATCATGAACAACATTTCGCATTTATGACAGACCACTGTGACCGTCACAGCACTGCATAACACTACACTGCCATGCAGAGCAACGTTGATCCTGTCTCTAAGGTGAAGGGACAGAAACTCTATTAATCCTTCTTCTTCCGTGCAGATCAGTCAAGGTTTGTTCAATCTCTGTTGCAACAATCTTGCTGCGAAGATTATATTTAAAATGGAAAGCCTATTTTCATCAGCTGTATGCCAAAAGCCTGTGCACCTACCAGCCTGATTCGTTTCATAACAAATGTGCTATTAATGTCCAATTAACCTGGTTCATGAACCTGAATGATTGTAGAATGATTGGCACGTATGATAATGTTCACAATTATAGAGGACTTCTGCTTCATTATAGGATTGATTTCCAAGAGGAGTTGGTCAGTGTAGTTGTGAGAATGCATTTTAGTTCGGTTCTTCAATCCCAGACCATCGGCATACAACAGATCATAGTTTACTATCCAGCTTACTGATAATTATTTAAGTAAACATTTCTTTATTTAAAAGACTTGCTTAAATTAGTTTCCGATGTGTTTTTCGCACCTAAATCCAACATGAATAAAATACATAGACTGTAGTGTGGGCAGTATGAATGATCTGATTTGAATAAGGCATAATTACAATAACAAATTACATTCCTCATTAGAAACAGAAATAAACATCAGTAAAGTTGTTGCTGATAATATCATTTGTAATGATAACCTTTGTGTTAAATTGAGAAAGAATGCCCAACAGAAGCCTTGATGTGATGCTGGTGACTGATCATGAAATACTTTTACTGCCGCAGCTGCTCTTACCCTCCAGACCTGCCTGATTCATCCTGATGGTTCTACACTTGTGACTCACATGAATACACGAAGGTTTTACACTCCCAAAAGTTTTTACCCAAGGCTTACGTTTTCTTCGATGGATAATCTCACCTGGACACTGTTGACTTGCCCCTTAGAACTTCTACTGTAATCATAAAATCTAAGGGATGGGTTCTCCTTTTGAGTCTGGTTCCTCTCAGGTTTTCTTCCTCATGTCTACACAGGGCGAGGCCTCTGGTTTGCTTCTTAGGGATCTAAACCGTCATCTGTATTCCTGTGAAGCTTTTGTGGCAATGCCTATTGTTAAAGTGCTATACAAATAAAATTGAATTGAATAAAATTCATTTTATCCCTCATAACCATATAAGACCCATGTATGGACATGTACTCTCATTCACACAACTTCCTGTGTGTAGAGTTCTGTCGCCCTGGTGCAGAAGCGGAGAGCATACTCCACAGTGCTCAGGTTACCTTGTTTGAGGGTGATGAGTTGCTCAGCAGTCTCTTTGCCCTCAATCTAACACTTGCTGGAAAAGCTATAAGAAGCAGTCATATGAGATGGTGTGCCCTTCTCCTTGGTTCCAGATGGACTTTGCTCATTCTAGCACTTTATGCAATAACAGGTTGGTGAACTGGGCGAATTTGGTGCTTATGGGACCTCCACTTGACCAGCAAAGTAGAGCGAGCACTGTACCATGAACCCCTTGCAGCCGGCTGTGTTGCCGGCATACTTCTCAGGGCAAGTGATGAGTGGGGTGCAGATGGAGAGGCAGTTGCTGGTGGAATTGGCATAGCTGAAGTGGTTGCTTGAAGCTGTGCTAGCTGTTTGGTTAGCAGGTTGATTTGCTGCTGCTGCTCTGCTATGAAGCAGCCCTGTGCCTATAGCGCTTGATGCCACTTGTCATTACCCACTGCATCCATGGAACGGTGAAGTATTCTTTCAGGAATCAGGTGAGAATGCAAGTGCAGGTACTCAAGGGTTTTATTCAACATAACAAACAATAGAGGGATGTAATCTAAAAGCAATGTCAAAAAACAAATAAACAAACAAAAAAAACGGAATGGGCCAGGCGATGAGCAAACAACATGAATTGGGGTAGGCAGAATCACAAAAAAGAAAACCAGAACCAGCTCAAAAACCAGAGAGACAAACAGTATTCAAAAGACTCGGTATCAACCTGTACATAATGACCCAGAGCATATACTTCACCGTGCATGTGTGAACTGTGAGAGTGCTGTGGAGGTGATTGTGTCTAGGTGTGTGCGGTCAGAAATCTGGTGAGTGTGAACATGAGACAGTCTGGGTGTTGTAGTGCTCGGCGGCCATGTTTGTAGGCCACGCTGAATTCTGGGAAGTGTTGTTAGATGCTGATTCTGGCGTAGACATGACAGCGATGCACGTGCTCTGGCTGTGGAATGAGTGCAATGGCGTTTCAGATAAATATAATAACCCTATTCAAAATGAAGAAAAAATGTGTTCTAAACAGATACAAATACAGATATGATTAGGAGGCACAATATCATTTTTTGGTCTATTGTCAGTGGTTTGCTCCAGAAGCCGATGTTGCCCAATTCCAGTTTAAATTTCCCTGTCAAAAAATCCTAAAGAGTTCAAATAAGAAACTTGTACAGGAGTCTAATTAGAATTTCTATCATATTTTGGAACCATTCCTGTAAGATTCCTATAGGAATTGTCTTACAGGACAAGACATAAATATCCTGTAGGACCATTTCCACTGCAATTTTGTTTTTACAAAACAGATAGTACTTTTTTGACTGTGTCTGGCATTTTGTTCAAACTCACCTCAACACAGACATTGTACAGAGAATAACAACTTATGAAATTCAAATAGGATTGTTTTTTTGTTGTTTTTTTAGCCAAGAGGCTAAAAATTGCTGCAAAGTGGAGCCAGCATCTCAGAACAGCAGAAACAAAATGTGATGCCAAAGCAGGTGACACTTTTCTGAAATAAACTTCTGAGAAGCATTTTCTACAGTTGCTTTATTGAGGAACTCTTCGGACCTTAGGCTGACCGAATTGACCTTTTCTTGCTCAGAAATTCAGATGACTGGATTTATGCTGCCAACATACACACTGGCTGATGTGAGACATATTAGAAGAGTTGGACTTTGCTGACAGCTTTCAGTGTTGCTGTAATGGAGTATTGCTATGATTGTTGGCCTTCTGCAAGTTTCACCCATCTCCACACATGATCTCTGGAGCTCAACCAGAGTGACCATAGGGTTCTTGGTCACATCTTTTACCAAGGCCCTTCTGCCCCGATTGCTCAGTTTGGCTGGGCAGCCAATATATATATATATATATATATATATATATATATATATATATATATATATATATATATATATATATATATATATATAGCTCTTGTTAAACATACTGGGTTAACGCCTGATAACATGACAATTCAAAATCTCGGTCATCTTAACTAATGCCATTCGTTATGAAGTATCACTGCTGCTTATGCATTGTTGCAGGAGTTTTCAGGTAAAATGGTGCTGAACAAAAGCCAACTTTTTATTATTATTATTATTATTTTTAAACTAAAGCCAATATCTCTGTGTAGTTTCTGCACAATCAAACAAATTGTTTTAGAATCAAATTGAATTGTTGCTGAAATGCAATTGTTTTATGGACCATTAACATAGCAGTGACACGTGATAAAACTTGCAGTTTTTATAAACATTTATAAGACCCTGTCATGTTATATTATTTTTGGGAAAACTTAAAGGATAGTTTAAATAAATTCACCCTCTAACTCCCATTTAGTCTATTGTCTTCATTGCCAGTTGCCCTTTTCATATTGTTTGTCTCCATATTGCAAACATTTCATACTTTTGGGCGCTGGTGCTTCTAAAGAGTGGGGAGGCATAGATATTGAGGGCAAAATGTGCACTCAGTTAAATTTTTTATAGTAGTAATGTAGTAACATTTTAGAACTCATTGACAAGCGTAAGCTATTGTATGTCAATCATAAACATGTTTTTTTGTAAAATACGTAGAGGTACTTGATCCCGGACTTGAGTCCAATCTGGAGTCCAATTATGAACAAACTCGGACTTGGGTAAATTTGTACTCAACTTGACATGGACTCTGACATTTTGGACTTGGAATTTTTTTCTGAGTACAGTCGAGTCCGCATCCTGTGTAACATGAAAAGAAAGATTAAAAAAAAATAAATAACATAAAATTAAGATAACAAGAAATTAATGAATGTCTTCCTGCCTGACCAGGGGCTTTCTGCGCACACACACTTGAAACACATGCACAGAAACCTCAACTCACTGTGGAATTGAGTTCTCTTTAGTAGCTTATTATGCTTATACGGTCAAATAAATACAACACATCATATCAAAATGCAGGTCTGGCCGCGTATTCACGCAAACACAGTTGGTTATGTCTTATGTGAATTTCTAATTTCAATTTTCAATTCAATTTTATTTGTAATGCGCTTTTTACAATAGACATTGTCTCAAAGCAGCTTTACAGAAATATCAACATGGTATACAGATATTAAAGGTGCGAATTTATCCCAACTGAGCAAGCCACTGAGTGGCGACGGTGGTGAGGAAAAACTCCCTAAGATGTTTTAAGAGGAAGAAACCTTGAGAGGAACCCGACTCAGAAGGGAACCCATCCTCATCTGGGTAACAACAGATAGTGTGAAAAAGTTCATTATGGATTTATATGAAGTCTGTATGGCGTTAGGAGCAGCTGTAGTCCCAGCAGTCTGGAATTAGAGAAGATTTGATCTCCATCCAGAGGCAGAAAGGATCTGGATCTCTAGTATCTCCATAAATTCGTGTGGGGCTCGGCGAAAGGAGAACGTAAACGGTTGGGTGAAAAATCGGAAGTGTGTCAATACCAGGGGCCTGGGCATTCAGGGCTGTAGCCTCAAATATTTTTTCTTTAACCCCGAATAATTCTCCACTTGAAGCTGGTTGTCATCAGTAAAAGAAGACAGCCTGTAATTTTGTATCTTCAGTGAATGGAGGAGAGACCAATCAGATCAGGGTTTACAGGAAAATACGTGGAAATACTCATGTCTTAATTCTGCCAAACGCTAGCTCACACAGTCAGTCAGTCAGTCAGTGTGAGGAAAAGTGCCGAATATTTTTCAACCAGTAAATGGTTGAAACTGAAACACTAACTGAGCAGGAAAACAAGGTGTGTAAATGTCTATATGAGTCTGTGAATATGTATAAGTTACACGAATATGATAGGAGCAGAGCAAACAAACAGATAAAACACTCTGCATGGCACTGTAGCATCTAAACCCATGCAATGATAGTTTAGTTGTGCCTCCCATTGGCTAGCGACACCAAACTAGTCCAGTCTCATGTTGGATAGCCAAAAAGTTTTGCATTTTATCATTCTGGTAGTCCTGCAAACAGTGATAACACATGAGGCAAGTTTTATGATGAACTTTTTGTCCAATTTTCACATTTTTTAAGCAATTAGCCCTCACATGCAAGAAAATAAAATGCATGCAAATGGTCTATTTAGAAGCACATTTTAAAGCGTTTTTTTGTTGGAGAAGAATCTGGCTCAGCCCTGAATGATTAACAGTTCAGCTAACACACCTGGTCAGTACAGAACAGTGAGGGAAAGAAATATTTGATCCCCTGCTGATTTTGTACGTTTGCCCACTGACAAAGAAATGATCAGTCTATAATTTTAATGGTAGTTGTATTTGAACAGTGAGAGACAGAATAACAACAAAAAAATCCAGAAAAACACATGTCAAAAATGTTATAAATTGATTCGCATTTTAATGAGGGAAAAAAGTATTTGACCCCCTCTCAATCAGAAAGATTTCTGGCTCCCAGGTGTCTTTTATACAGGTAACGAGCTGAGATTAGGAGCACACTCTTAAAGGGAGTGCTCCTAATATCAGCTTGTTACCTGTATAAAAGACACCTGTCCACAGAAGCAATCAATCAATCAGATTCCAAACTCTCCACCATGGCCAAGACCAAAGAGCTCTCCAAGGATGTCAGGGACAAGATTGTAGACCTACACAAGTCTGGAATGGGCTACAAGACCATTGCCAAGCAGCTTGGTGAGAAGGGGACAACAGTTGGTGCGATTATTCACAAATGGAAGAAGCACAAAAGAACTGTCAGTCTCCCTCGGCCTGGGGCTCCATGCAAGATCTCACCTCGTGGAGTTGCATTGATCATGAGAACAGTGAGGAATCAGCCCAGAACTACACGGGAGGGTCTTGTCAATGATCTCAAGGCAGCTGGGACCATAGTCACCAAGAAAACAATTGATAACACACTACAACGTGAAGGACTGAAATCCTGCAGCGCGCGCAAGGTCCGCTGCTCAAGAAAGCACATATACATGCCCGTCTGAAGTTTGCCAATGAACATCTGAATGATTCAGAGGACAACTGGCTGAAAGTGTTGAGGTCAGATGAGACCAAAATGGAGCTCTTTGGCATCAACTCAACTCGCCGTGTTTGGAGGAGGAGGAATGCTGCCTATGACCCCAAGAATCACTGTATGCTGTACAGTAAAGAGTATTTTATATGATCTGTGCTTTATTCAGTTTCTGTAGTATTTGGTACTTGAACACTGCAGTTAGACCTACCTGAGAAAACGTATCGTCATCGTGAAAGAAGATTGCAGTCACATCGCCCCCTGAACATCAGCCTCTGGTGATTCCAGTCTTGGATTTCATGCAGAATGTGAAATTTACTTCTAAATGTAGTAAATATCATAAACCCTGCTGATAGGGATTGTTTTTTTCTTTTTAGGAATTAAAATGAAAACAATTAAAGAACAGAGCTGTGTTCAGAAATGAGTTTATTGTCATTCAAGTTCAGATTAAAAGCCGTAATAAAGCATGAAGCTTCTTGTTATGACCTGCTGCTAAATGTAACTCTACTCTGTACTCTCTCTCTCTCTCTCTCTCTCTCTCTCTCTCTCTCTCTCAGTCTATATAACTGTGGGGGAGACGCATCAAATGACTGAAACCCTCGAGGACACGATAGAGTGTGATACACTAACAAAACAGCTTCATTTGTATTTCCATGCACTTGTAATATAATAAAGGTTCTATATATACCTCTGTTTTTCTAGGAAACCATGTTTTGATTGGAGACTAGTTGAGGTGCTGATGACATGAAATAAAAATATTAAATGGTAATGGCAAGATGTAATAGTGGTATTAACATCTCAGTGTTGAGTTCACAATTGCAATTTGAAATCTTTTTTCAATCTAATCACGTTCTGGACTCAGACTTGAGTCCAACTCGACCCCTTTTGGACTCGGACTTGATTGGTTAAGCACTTGGTTAAGGTCTCGACTCGAACTTGACAAAGGTGGACTCAGACCCAGCACTAAAAATACAGTTCGTGTTTATTATTTGTTTTGCTTATATTACATCTGTTCATGAATAAAGTAGGCTTTCCCCTCAGATTTCTGCCAGCCCTAGCTTTATAACCAGTGGACTCGCAAACTCAATTTTTTGAGCAGAATGCTACTACAAAGGACTTATTTCTGTTAAACCTTTCAGGTTCATATCTGGTCCCCCACCAGAGACATTCAACCTGAAAATGAGGAGAATAATAAAAAAAGAAGAAGCACTTTCTCACCCCAACAAAAAAAAGAGAGAGAAGGCTCAGACCTGACATTTTCAGGAATCTGAACATAACATATCTGTATAATTTTAATGGGCCAGTTTCAGTCATTTTTAGTCTCCAGCGACTTGCTCTTGCTGCTTTCTCACAAATGCATCTCATCGACTTTCATGGATGCCATGATTGTATGATAAAAGTGGTGGCCCACTTTTTTTTTTTACCACCGTGGCCCTGTGTGTGCGGAGTTTGCATGTTCTCCCCGTGCTGCGGGGGTTTCCTCCGGGTACTCCGGTTTCCTCACCCAGTCCAAAGACATGCATGGTAGGCTGATTGGCGTGTCTAAAGTGTCCGTAGTGTATGAATGGGTGTGTGTGTGTGTGATTGTGCCCTGCGATGGACTGGCACCCTGTCCAGGGTGTCCTTGTGCCCGATGCTCCCTGGGATAGACTCCAGGTTCCCTGTGACCCTGAAAAGGATAAGCGGTATAGAAGATGGATGGATGGAGTAAAATCTAACCCAGATATTGAATACATTTTGATATACAGTACCTCTATTGTACCATATTCCTTTGCTAAATAAAAAACAAATAAACTATTTTTTATATATATCATATTGCTTCTCATATCAGCAGGTACTCAAACCTTATCTTTTGCTCTTTTACACAATAGTGATAATGTGGTTACAGATAACCAAAACAAACGTCCATAAATCCCATGCTGCTCAAGAAAATAGCACGTGAGTGAAAAAACACCAGTATGTTAACTTTTGGTCTCTTATTCCCACATAAACAGGTTTCATGTTGTCTTTACAAAAACTTGGATTGGAATGGATCCCCCACCCTTCATTTTACACTGCATGAGGTTATGGACTTTCTGGAGAATGGGACGTTCTGTGTTATGGAATACAGAATATTTTGAGAATTTTGGCCTCTAAACAAAATTAGACCGATACAAAAAAATAAATATTTATGGTCCTTATAAGTCAGGGTTTTTGGGAGTAGCTCAATTTGGAAGATATAAACATTGATTATATTGATGCTTTTATGCAGTGTTGTTTAAAAATGCATTGTTTAAAAACAGAAATATAAGCAAAAGCACCTCATCTTATGGGATACAGTTAATGGAAGTAAATTCCCTGAGAAACAACAATACTGTGAATAAACAATATTCGATCAATTTCAAATTCTCATTTCAGTGTAAATAAAAATACACCGCCAGTGAAAGATATGTAATTTACAACTGTGGACAAGGAAGTGCTTGTTCATAATTCAGTATTTAAATAAATAAATAAATAAATAAATAAATGATTGATTAAATGATTGAATGAATGACAAACATGCTGATGAATCCTAATTTCCTTAAGTAAATGTCGCCCCCTAGTGGATTTTTTATGATTTAATAGCAATGTACTCTTTTTCAGTCCTATACACACACACCACACACACACTCACACACACACACACACACACACACACACACACACACACACACACACACACACACACACACACACACACACACACACACACACACACACACAAAGTGGTTTAATGTTTTCTGGGCAGGTAGGTACTGTGCTTTGTAAGAGCATTAAAGGATCTAAAGCTCATCTAAAATGAATTGTAAAATACAAAAGTCTATATTAACCTAAGAAATTTCACTACAAGTAAACATACACATAACACTCACTCACCTTCACTCACTGTTTTATCCTGGTCAGGGTTACAGTGGAGCTGGAGCCAATCCCAGAAACAAGTACCGCACGTGGGGAGAAAACACGCGAGTGCATCGCAGTGCACACACAGAGAGAACATGCACAGAAACCACACAGAGGCAAATATATAACAATATATGGAAATATTTTTCATACATTGAAAACTGTAAGTGCCTTACAGTTTATTCATGAGACATTTATATTCCTCATTACTGACAGAAGTACAGTACTCTCTCTCTCTCTCTCTCTCTCTCTCTCTCTCTCTCTCTCACACACACACACACACACACACACACACACACCTTTGTTGTACTGTCATTATGAAGACCTTCCACTAACATAATTATTTATGAAACTAGGTCAGAAATAGGAATAGTAGCTAAAATGGGGCTGGGGTAGTTATGGCTTTGATAGTCAGACAGTCATGAGTTCAATTCTCAGCACCAGTAAATCAAACTCAAGTGCAAAGTGGATACAGTATCACTTGCAAGTTGTAGGTGAGTATAGAGGTGATTTGCACTCAGAGGTGCACACACAAGGAGAACATGCACAGAAACCACACAGATGCATGTATATGCAAATATATAACAATATATGAAACTATTTTTCTTTCATAAGTGCCTTTCAGTTTATTCATGAGACATTTATATTCCTCATTACTGACAGAAGTACAGTACTCTCTCTCTCTTTTACACACACACACACACACACATACACACACACACACACACACACACACACACACACACACACACACACACACACACCCCTTTGTTGTATTGTCATTATGAAGACCTTCCACTGACATAATTAGTTATGAAGCTAAGTCATAAATAGCAATAGTGTCTAAAATGGGGCTGGGGTAGTTAAAGCTTTGATCAGACAGTCATGAGTTCAATTCTCAGCAAGCTCAAGCACAAAGTGGATACAGTATCACTCGTAGGTGATTATAGAGGTCATTTGCACTCAGAGGTGATTTGTATGGGTTTTAATGGGTTCACTTTCGGTGCTTATTTTTTCTTAACTTTTAACATAGAATTTAGGAGTGATTAAGCCAGCAAGTCTTCCGTTAACACTGATGCTGAAACATCTGTATTTATGAGATTAATATATTTTTTTGCCCGTTATTTACTTATATATTTACATTTACATTTATTCATTTAGCAGACGCTTTTATCCAAAGCGACTTACTTTCAAATGAGAAAATACAAGCAAAAAATTTACTTTATATGTGCTCTATATAGGTTATCTTTTTTAATGTACATAATGTACATATTATGAAGATTTATCGCATTTTAATTAAGGATGATTCCATGACTGGGGTGCCATTTGTGTATCTATATAGGTAAAGTGTCTCTCACGACAATGTGTATGTTTAAAGAAACCTATAAAACAGTCATAAAAATATTGCTTCATGTTGAAACAATACCAAAAAAAAAAAAAAAGATTGTTTCTACATTCATGTGCAAATCCATTTAATATCTATTGGAATATTTCCATAAGCATTCCATTATAGGCTATGGAAAATTGACATTTTAGTTTAGTATCCCATAATATTCAATTCAATCCTGTTATCTCAATGTGTTTACCCTTATAAAATATTCGGAATATTCCACGTGTAAGTCACGTGTTCAACAGGACACTGCATCCTAAAGATTATGAGAGAAAAAAAAGAATGAGTTCTCTCATTCTTTTAAAACATTTTTTTTTTTTTTTTTTTAATTTTTATTTGATTTTCAGTGTGACTATTGGCTGAGGTGGTCAGTTTGAAAGCACAACCCTGTCACACAAATGAGAAATTGAAGATACATTATAACAACAACAACAACAACAACAACAACAACAACAACAAAGTTAATCATCCCTTAATGTCCTAATGTCTTTAGCTTGGATTCTAGTTAACCATATTTAGTGTTTTTTGCTCATTTGAAGAATTATAGGACTAAATGCACACAAATCATGGAATTACCCTGAAAAATGTTTGAGTTAATCCTGGCTATTTTTCTGTGCAGACTGTATTGTTTCATTACGTACACTAGCATGTGTATTTATCACATTGTACTTTAACTGTTGGTTTTTACTACAACCATGCTATTGCTATCTAACATTTGTCACAGCCTTTACTTTATTAGAAGCCCTGCACTGAGAATCTTTTGCAGCATAGTCCATTGGCATGTTTCATCCTTGTCTATACATGCAATAACTGGAATGACAAGAACATGTTCTTGATTACACGATACAGTAGTTTTGCAGACTTCAGACTTGAATAACCTTATTATTATTCTGCAAGGTCATTTTTAGCTTCATAAATGTCAAGCCTTAATTATATTGTTTAACTGAGGGTATTTGGTCATTTTTCAGATTCAGAAATGACAAACCTTTAAAGTTCTAAACCATACTTATGTTAAAAAGAGACTAAAACTGATTGTGACAAAAGGTTAACACACAATTTCAGACTTACTCTAGTAGATATCATAGTAGCCATTTTATATGGTATAAAACCGATATGATCATTATGGTACATTGGGAAGCATAAACAAAGCAAAGATTATACTGTAATAAAAGTAAATATAGATACACGATATGGCCAAAATTTTGTGGAGACCTGACCGTCACACCTACAGTATATGTGAGTTTTGAACAGTCCATTCCAGATTTGGTCTCCCTTTGCTGTTAAAATAACCTCCATTCTTCTGGGAAGGATTTTCCCCTAGATTTTGGAACATGGGGATTTACTCATTCAGCCACAAGAGCATTATTGATGTCGGGCACTGATGTTGGACAAGGAGGCCTGGGGTGCGGTCAGTGTTACAGTTCATCCTAAAAGTTTTCATTGGTATTGAGGTCAGGACTCTGTACAGGCCATTACAACCTTCGCAAAACGTGTCGTCATGAACCTCGCTTTGTGCACAGGGGTACTGTCATGCTGGAACAGATTTGGATCTCTTAGTTCCAGTGAATGGAAATTGTAATGCTACAACATATAAAGACACCCTATACTATTGTGTGCTTCCGATTATGTGGTAACAGTCTAGGGACATATATGGGTGCGCTGGTCAGATGTCCCAAAACTTTTGGTCATATAGTGTATTTTAAAGTTCTGCAAGTATAGCAATTTAAAATATGACTTACATGTAGTGTACATTATCAACAAGTAACCAAACAAACAAAAGGCAGAAAAAGACGAAAGGATGCTTCATGGAATGCAGGTGAGTTAAATCTTATTGAACACACATCCAGTGCAGGCAGCGTTGGCACAGATCTCACATGGGTCTGGAGGTGTGATGATTTGAACTGCAAAGACACAGCAGTCAGAAAAGGTCAATTTACATGGACTATGTGACATAAGACTGGAATTAATGCACTTGTAAAAAATGTTTTTAATGTTATTACATTTTTAAACATCACATTTTGTTAATTACCTTACTGTCATAGGATACAATTATATCCTCCTGTTTAAAAAAAAAAGTTTTCTGACCCCTGGCTCCTTTTTTTGACTTGTCTTAATATAGGCCTGGTAACATTAGCTGAGCCAACTCACATGTTATTGGTTAATCCAAGAATATTCTCAAAAACAACCCATGGCTAATATTTACAGCATTTACAACACATTTACCAAGGTTATATTATACACCGTACCTGGCACATAATGTATTTATTACTCTTCTATCAGACACAGATAAGCCTTCAATAAATAAACACTGGTATTGCACTTGATGCTTCCTCTGATCAGGTATATCACAGGAGACATCACAAACTCTAGCAGACAGATGGAGGAGGAAAGTAATTACACCCCTACAGCTTTTGTCCACTCAAAGATGGCTCATAGTGAGTCTACATGCCCGCGAGACAGTGTGAGAAATCAACCTGGCCATTGATGAGGCTCCACAGCGCAGAGCAGCAGAGTGGGAGAGAGAGACATTTCTCAGTGGAACACAGATTCAGTATAAGGTAGAAGACTCCCTTAAGACATCTCAGGTAATGAATAGCAAACAACCTCCAAGAAAAACAAATTTGTTCAAACTTGTCGAACCAAGCAAATCACAATGTTAGAATTTGCAAAACCTTACTCCTAGAAAATTATGCACATTATTAAGGATAGCGTAAAGGTTGAGGTTAATGGTTGTAGCCAGTTTGAGAGTGTAGACTATACCCTCAACGAAATGACATGAAGAGTGATCGTAGACCTGTCAAAAGTGGGAAGAACTGAGAACTTGGGCTGGTGTTCTGAGTGGCTTCTGCTTCGCAATAGAAAGACAGGTCACCTATAAAGTCTCTCGGGTAGGAGATGTTGAATTTTAGAGAAGAGTGGTGAAAACAGTGAGAAAGATAGGAATTTATAGGAAGCTAACTAAGAAGAAAGTGGCGCTTCAGGTATGGTTTTTCTCCAAAGATTAAGCTAACTCTGCTATGACTTTATTTATATGACAGCCAGTATTTGGAGCAGGATGGGACTTATGTTAAAAATGGAAAATGTATGACAGAAGATATAATAGCAGGTTTTTTTTTTTGTTGTTGTTTTGTTTTGTTTTGTTTTGTTTTTACAAAAAATTCCGTCCTCAATTGTTCATACAAGATTTGCCCAGAATAAAACAACACACAGTTTCCGATTAAGCACTCAAAGCAGTGTCCCAAGCAGTGAGTCCAACTCTCAGATCTTTTACACATGACGTCAAGATTGCATTTTCACATGAGACAGTCAGTACCCTCTGCCCCTGAATTCAGGATACTGACTGATAAATCCTAAATATGTTTCATATTTATTTATTGTAAACTGCAGTGTCCTTGACTGGACTGTGAGTAGGTCAGAAGGTCTTAAGACCGTAAGATTTTGCCAAATCCACATCCAGGAAGATGGGAAGATAATAATTCATAAAACGATGGACACTTTTTATGATCAAAAGGGGCGAAAGAGGTGTGGGATTTTCCTTGGGTGTAGCTCAGGCATCCCCCAGAGGGTCCACAGTTAACTGATACTGTACTTATCCATGGTTACCAGCCTGTACTTATAGATTAATAGTAATAGTTCTCATTCATGTCAGAGGTGCCCAATTACCCAGATTTGCAAAGATTCTGTCTTGATCTTCTTGCTGGCACACTTCCAGGAACTCTTCCGGGAGATTTGGGTTGATACAGAGAGGCACTGGAGGGCTTGCAGATAGATCAGGATTTTCATTTTCAAGCGATTCCATCAGTTGCTTCAGAATCTTTACAGCCCCCAGTGTAAAGGTAAACCCACTGTCCTAGGTAACAGAAGTAAAAGAAGGTTGTATAAATGTTTATAAAGCTTTTTTTTTTAAACTGTCCTTGTGATTGTTTAAATCATAGTAAAAATGCATTTGAATTGTAGTAACAATAATTTTTTTAGAATACAGTGTTGTGAAAAAGTATTTGCCCCATGCTGATTTCTTCAGTTTTTGTGTATATCTCATACTAAATAGTTTTAGATCTTCAAATGAAATACAACATAAAACAAAAGCAACCTGAGTAAACACACAAAACAGTTTTATTGATGCTCCATAAAGCATCAATAAAGTACTATATTTATTACCTCAATGACTTGATAAACATGTTGCGTAAGATATCACTCTTTACCAGGGGCATTTCATTCATTTCTGAGCTGTATGCAGATGCAGTTTCTGCCAGCCTTCTTGTCATGTTTTGGAAACTCATGATGCCCCTGCTCTTCATTACAATGCCATGTGTCATTCTGCACAAGGTTTATAAGTCTTCCTAATTCTAACGGACTTTGAATATCTATAAAGAATTATAAAAAAATATTACAATAAAATATCTTTTTCACTGAGAGAGCAAAACCAGTATCTCACGCTCCAAGATCAAATCCAAACTTTCCAAATTATGGTTTATGGACTCAAATCTCATTGAAGTGGTTACTGCAAGTTCATGAATTATTGTCAGTGGCTTAAATGAATTTCCTTATATCACCATGTCATAATCTATCAGTAACTCGACTAACAGAATTCTTCTACCTTGTCTGATCTTGCTTTAACAGAGTCATTCATGCTATCTTCCATCATTAATCATGTACTAGCATCCTGAGACAAAAGTCCAGTGTTTCCATTAACAGCTACTAACATGATGTGCAACTGAAAGGGCAGATCCTGTGAATTATACATTTACAGACAGAAAAAAAAAACTTTAATCCAAAATAAATATAGTTTTTGTCAGAAAGTGTATACTTTGAGATTTGAGTATAAAAACATACCATTGAGGCTAAATGTTAAATACGAATATTTATTATTAGATCTACACTGTATTGATAAGAATACATATTTTTATATATTATTTCTGCATTGTAAAACTGTAAGATCCTTACAGACTGCTTAGTTTTGAGCTGTTTCAGAAAAAAGAAGAAATCCAGAACAATCACGGGGAATGAACATTTACATGTTTGCCTTAGAAATATATTTCTTGTCTCAGGAAAATAAACGTTATTTTTACGACATATCCAAAACTATTTTATATTACACTGAAAGTCCATGTAGTTGCAACACCATGATTTTATTTTAAATCCTTTCGTTTGTCATCATATAGTACACAATCATCTTTAATTATATGGCTCAGCCATTGAATCTCTCGCATATTGTACCACAGCTTTCCCGGCAGACACGACCAATCACAGACACACAGGTTCTTCTACTGAATGCCTCTGCTTTACTTTTGTAATATTCATTGGCTTAAAGTTTAATCTTGCTGTGTTGAGCATTAGCAGAGCATGGATATGTTTGTAATGACTTACCGTAACCTTTATACTTTGTGAGCTCAGGAAGCAGGATGTCAGGAGAAAAGACACTGTCAGCGACCTCATTATTTAGCCTTTGATTAGACCTCTTGGTAATGTTGTGAGAAATATAGGATAGACTGTTCTCATGTGGGTGTCAGTACGCTTTATAAATTCTGTTCAGGTGGCCTTACTAAGTAACCTATTAAGCAGTGGAGGTGGCAGAGGGTTTGCTTTCAAGCATCACCTGTTTGCTGATAACAAAAGAAGATCTGATGGTTACTCAAGAATTTTTTGATAAAACATGCCTACGCTGCAAGCGTGTTGTTCTCATAGGAGTCTCATAAGCACTTTATCTTCAAGACATTCTTCATCATTGTAGTATCCAGAAAAAGGAGACAGAGAGAGAGAGAGAGAGAGAGAGAGAGAAAGAGAGAGAGTTACACTATACCCTAGGCAATTAAATAATAAATAAATAAATCTGACATGCAACAATGGCATGATGATATAGCTCTAATGAATTGTCTTTCTATTTTGACGCTTTGCTCCATGCAAGGCTGGGAAGCAGCGAGCTTGCAGGTTCCACTCTCCCCTTGAACAAAGAAAATCTATAGGGTAAATAGAGCTGCTGAGGTTCCTGAATAAAACGTTCATCTCACCTACTAACCACCTTTTGTGACTTCTAGTCACATTGCAATTTGGGCTAAATAAATGTATTCCCCAACCAACAATGTGCTGATACATAAAGAAAACAACCTCCCAGCAGGGGACATACATTTACAATAATACTTCCAATTTATTTAACACCCTTTCTATATAGAATAAAAGTCATTTAAATCAGGGGAGACAAAGGTCATCTTTCAGCTGAGACTTAAAACATGACAAATAGGAACAATCACAGAGGCCCTGTGGGATGAATTCTAAAACCTAGTGGTCTTGGTGCTGAACAATCTGCAGAGGTCTTAGGGACCACCGGTGGACCAGTAGCAAAGGACCTAAAGGTGTGGCCTGCAGTGTTCAGGGAGCATACAAAGATTAAAGGTGTAAGACCATGCAGTATGTTTTAGTGGAAAGAGGAGTGGTTTGTACTGGAGAGGATACTGCCAGTGTTATCTGGATACAATAAGAGCTGTGTTCAAATTTAAACTCATATGCTGGGTTTTTTTCTAGCTGTGGATTTTTACATCATCTAGTTTATGTTTTTTAGTTTCATTCTTTTTGAAGAATTAGAATATTGATCTAATTGAATTTTGCTAAAGTTTCTAATAGCTCAACATTCTCATGTACAAGTGTCTTCAAAGCCCTTGAGCTATCATGTTCATGTCAAGATTCAAAGGAGAAGATGAAATAATAAATAGCATGGTAGTGAACACTGTGAGAAAAAAAGTGACATCACATCAAGAGTTTTAAAATTTCAGGTTTTATCAGGATTGGACTTGAGAAATCCAGAATATTTTGCAGGCCATCAACTTAAGTATAAAAGTTACGAAATAGTAAAAGAACAGTCATGAAATTGTTATGTGTACACGGGATGTAGGCCATTTTCATGCTTTTAATTCACGATTTTGAGTTGTCAAATTAATACAAATGGTCATTTTGGTCATTTTGCAAAAAGCACTCTGACCAATCTGTTACACTTAAAGTTCACTTTAATTGTTGTTCATAATTTTATCCATAAAAAAAGTCATCCTTGTCCTCTGCTTAAAAAGTAAGGAGAATATTAGTCGATTAATGGTATCATATTTAGCTATTTAAAATTGGCCACAAATTATTCCAGCATTCCATAGATTTTTGAGTGCATTTACAGCCACATCAATCTACACTCCATGAAAAAAGTGAAATATCACATTGATATAAGTATTCAGACCCTTTGCTATGACACTTGAAATTTAGCTCACGTGCAACCCATTTCTGTGGCAATTTCAATTGATTGGATAGGTTTTGGAAAGGCACACACCGGTCCATATAAAGTCTAACAGCTGAAAATGCATATCAGAGCAAAATCCAAGAGGTCAAAGGAATAAGGTCAAAGGAATTGCCTTCTGAGCTCAGAGACAGGATTGTGTTGAGGCACATATCTGGGGAAGGCTACAAAAAAATGATGTTGCATTGCAGGTTCCCAAGACTACAGTGGCCGCCATAATTCTTAAATAGAAGACGTTTGGAACAACCAGGACTCTAGCTAGAGCTGGCTGCTTGGCCAAACTGAGCAATCAGGGGAGAAGGGCCTTGGTAAAAGAGGTGACCAAACACCTGATGGACACTCTGTGTGGAGATGAGAGAACCCTCGTCTGGCTACACACTTCCCACACCAAGGCCTTGGGAGAGTTTGTTAAATGACACACAGACACACTAAGTTCAAATGGCAAGACCTCTCATATATTAAAAAAAAGGCAGAGTATATATCATGCTTGACACACAACAGAGACAGTGGGTTAACTATTGATTGGCTAGGCGGAAAGGCATATTTGCATAAAACAGGAAGCATATCAATGTAGGACAGGAACAACTCCATATATGGTTTTCAGGAAGTCACTGGAATATGGGCAAATATTATTCAGGAAGGTATGTAAATGCCCACAAAAGGCATTCAGGGAGACAAAGGAATGCGCATATAGTGAGGGGCTTTATCGGTCTGTACTTGAGTTAATATTGATGTTCACAATGTTTCACCCTTAAAAAGGCTCCAACAAAACTTTTGCTGTTTATATCAAAGCACAAACTACTCTCTGCAAAGTACAAAGACTTTCCTCTCTGCATTGTTTCACTTTGTTCTTGTAATAAGCCGCATAAAATGATTTTTAATGTTACCTGTTTATGACTAAGAAGGTTAGCTACTTATCTAGCTTTGCGCACACAGTCAAACCTCTTCCTGCAATTCACACAAGAAAGAACAATACAAACTTGAATAGACATATATTTATTTGTAACACACGTGTAATAAGCTTTAAATGGATTTAAAATTGGAACTGACCATCTAGCTTCAGTTATTTATTTGACCAATTAACAGTCATTAACATATTAAAGTTCATCTTTTTCATTGTGGACATGTTGTTATGTATGTATGGAATAAACATCGGTTAATGCAGATATTCATCTAGTTTATTTGATGTGTATTTGGCTTTATTTAAACAGCTTTATGTGATACAAGTATTGATCCATTTGTTTACATTAATTCTGGTTTGAATGCTGAGGTTAATAGTTTCTTAATATTAAGGAATTATGCAAATGATTTTGTTTAAGAAAACTTGAATGTGTTACCATAACACAAGTAAACCACATACAATCAAATAAAAAGATAACTGACACCATAACATAAGATAAAATGCAAGAGATAAAATAGATGTCTGGTTTAACACCATGCTTATCACAAGGCCAGATCTTCATTTTCTCCCTTTGATCCTTCAACCAGGAGCAACCAGACTTGTAACTGTATAATAAAACACAAACAAACATGCAGCAAATTGTGTACGCCGTATTTCCGAGTTCATCTACGGAGATGTATTTCTTTCATGGTCTTTCCTCGCAAAATTTTGTTTAACCTGATTTTGCCACACTTGGTCGTGCTTTACAAAAATTATTTGGTATTTTTCCCGTAACATATATTGTACTTCTAAATGAAAATCTCACACCTTGCCTCAGCTCTGGTGTATTGCAGTATTGGGTTATGAACTTAAAGCCCTTGGATTACCAGCCTAAATCTTTAACCACTCAGCTACTACTGCCAGCATTTTCTGAAATATTTAAACCAGTCCTTCTGGCACCAACAACCATGCCACGGTCAAAGTCACTGAGATCACATTTTCCCCCATTCTCAGGTTTCATGTGAACATTAACTGAAGAATAATTTTATACACTGCACTGCTGCACATGACTGAATGATTAGTTAACTGCTTAAAAGTGCAGGTGTACAGGTTTTCCTATTAAAGTGACCAGAAAATGTACACCGTTGATGTCAAATCCTACCAGACCCACTGGTTAATCATTTATGCATCATTTATTATTATTAAATATTTTCCCCAATGAAAACTGGGATTGTTTTCTAATTTAAAGTATCATTACAAAGGCAACATGGATGGTGAAGAAATCAATTCAGACCAATGGAAGCGTTTATTTGATATTAATTTATATCAACTATATTTTTCAGCCTTACAAGAACAGCTACAAGACATGATACTTCTGAAAGTGTTTTAGTGCACATATAAGGCACTGATGAACATAAGACTATGCAAACACAAGACACATAGAAATAGAAATAGAACAATAGGACTACATCAAATTGATAAATATACATATAAACATGTTGTAACAAATAACAAACAACAAACAACAACAACAAAAAAAACAGTTTATCAATTTTTCAGACTAAGAGGCATTACACATGTGCTTTTAAACATGTAACAGTTCCAAAACAGTCTGTTACCACTTGTGTGCATGGAAAAAGACATTCCTTCACAAATAGTAATGATGTCTAGCAACCAGTACAGGCAGCGAAAGCACAGATTTCACACACATCCATAGGCACCGCAGCTGCAAGAGAGGAAAAAAAAATTAATCAACTATACATTGAAGTCTATGATGGAATGTTATGAAATTACAGTAAATGAATGCGTTATCTGATAAAACGGATGCTTACCTAGCCTGGAGAAGACCAGGGCAGAGCCACTATTATGACAGAGCCCTGTAAACTCCTGAGGAAGCGTTGGGTTGCCACAAACTGCACTGTAGCTGGTCTTGACTAGGCGAGGATTCTGCTGCTTGGGGACAGAGCTGCTGTCCATAAGGTGCTGAAGAACCTTCACCGATTCAAATGAGAAGGAATATTCTCCATCCTGCAGATGAATATTGAGAACCATATAAGACTGATTTCTAAGGTGAAACCCTGTCAGCGTTAACTATTAGTGGCTAAAGTTACTTGGGCCAGTTGAATCAAATTTATACATTTGAATAAAAAATTTGAAAAAATGTTCAAATTCACAAAGCTCTTCTTAAATGCAATATCATGGAAAGCCTGGATAGAGTACTAATAATTTAAAATCTATTCGGTTATATTTGAGACTCACTATTTCTTGACTCTTTGGCTCACATAATTACATAAAATGCTGACTCACGAAGGCAGAAGCAAAGCAAAAAAAAAAAAAAAAAAAAAAACTGAAACACTTGCCTGGACTTGGACAGCCTCAGAGACCAGGCAGAGAGTGGTCAAGAGAAGAGCGAGTGAAAGGATGGTCTTCATGATGATGTTTTGAAAAAAGCTGTTGGTCTTTTCCAGTTGTTCTCCAGGTGTTCTCACCTCAGTGTTATGTCCTGCCTCTACTTCTCTTTCTCTTTATAAAGGATTCATTCCTTTAATCACACCACGTTCCAGCCACTCACAAACAAGTTTTGTTCCCTGCAGTTAATGAATAAACACAATCTGCTTTACAGTGTCATAAAAGGGAGTTCATAAATCTCAAGTGACATCATCTAATGTGAAAAGTCTACGGTTTTCCACCTTCTTTTGTATGGAACTGTGGCTGGGTTTGTCTCAGGTTTCTAGTGCAGGTAAATGAATAATCCTGGTAGAAAAGTGGCTTTATTTGCCAGCGTGAGTTAAAACACACCAAAACACTTTCACATGATACCAAAAATGCTTTTTAGTGATATATTTTTGAAAATAATTCAGAATAATCCAGGTTAGGTAATAATCCAATAATTACTGACAATGATACATGTAACTGCTAAGATGTAAATGTAAATGCTCAGATAACTGAAACACGTGAGAAATGAAAGGAAGTGATTAAAAACATGTCACTGTAATCATAATGAGAACGGCCTCTTCAGTATCAGTGAGCAGGAATCATTATGACAGAGTTTATCTTCAACTGAGGTGTGTCAGATCATTAAGGGCTGTCTCTACCAGTGAGTGGGCTGATCTGATATATGTCAGAATGGCTAATTTAAAATATTACATCATGAAAATTTTTTGTAGTACCATTATGTTTCCGAAGATTATCGTAGGCTGTTTTAGAGGAAATCTTAATCTCACAATTTGTCCTTTGGTGTTGGAATTTACCAGTGTTGCTTTTGTGCTTTTTAATTTTTGCCTTTGAACTGGTCCAGATGAATTAAAAACATTTTCATTTTCAGAGTCTGTCAGCAGAGAAGGTGTATTTTATATACTAAAATAAGAAATTGACTTAAGGCTACAGTGAGGGAAAGAAGTATTTGATCCCCTGCTGATTTTGTACGTTTGCCCACTGACAAAGAAATGATCAGTCTATAATTTTAATGGTAGATTTATTTGAACAGTGAGGGACAGAATAACAACAAAAAAATCCAGAAAAACGCATGTCAAAAATGTTATAAATTGATTTTACATGAAAACCTGACTGTCTCTTACAGAAAGATTCAAATGGACTGTGGTTGGATCTTCCAGCAGGACAATGATCCAAAACATACATCAAAATCAACACAGAAATGGTTTACTGACCACAAAATCAAGGTCCTGCCCTGACCATCCCAGTCCCCTGACCTGAACCCATAGAAACCCTGTGGGGTGAACTGAAGAGGAGAGTCCACCAGAGTGGACCTTGAAAGTTGAAGGATTTGGAGAGATTCTGTATGGAGGAACGCTCTCAGATCCCTCGCCATGTATTCTCCAACCTCATCAGCGTTATAGGAGAAGACTCAGAGCTGTTATCTTGGCAAAGGGAGGCAGCACAAAGTATTGATAAAAAGGGTGCCAATTATTGTTGTACACCTATATTTAACAAAGATTTTTTTAAAAACAAACCTGTGTTTTGTTTGCATTTGTTTTATATACATGCGAGCAGAGTACTTTTTGTGAATTTGTTTAACAAAAGATCAAACGCTTAAACAATAAAGACAATTTTTCACATCCTTCTATGCTCATATGTACCAAGGGTGCCAATGTTATTGGAGGGCGCTGTATTTGGCTTTATTAAAACCGCTTAACTTATACAAGTATTAATCACTTTGTGAACATAAATTCTGGTGTTTGAATCCTGAAATTCATGGTTTGTTAAGATTAAGGAATTATGCAATTTATGTTATTTAAGAAAACCTTAATGTGTTACCATAACACAAGTAAAACACATCCAGTCAAATAAAAAGATAACTGGCACCATAAGATAAGATCAAACATAAGAGATAAAATAGATGTCTGGATTAACGCCATGCTTATCACAAGGCCAGATCTTCATTTTCTCCCTTTGGTCCTTCAACCAGAAGCAACCAGACTTGTAACTGTATAATAAAATAATAAACACCCTAAAGATTCTCAAAAAGCGATGTCTATACGTGCAGCAAATCCTGTTTCGCACAAGGAGCAAAAGATATGATGAAACAGCAATTCCGTTTTCTGTATGTCTTATTTCTGTGTCCATCTACAGAGATTAATTTTTTTCCTGGTTTTTCCTCACAAAATCATGTTTATCCGGATTTTGTCACACTCGGTGGTGCTTTACAACTACAATGCATTAGTATTTTGTCCATAACATTGTACATTGTACTTCTAAATGAAATTTCACACCTTGCAGCATCTCTGGTGTATTGCAGTGTTTGGATTTGAACTTAAAGCCCTTGGATCACTCACAAAAATGTTTAACCATTGAGTTACTATTGCCACAACCGGTATAGATGATGTTTGACTTTCTACCCAGTGACCACTGAGCAAGATTGCTTTCCCTACTGTGTAACTGTTTTGCATCTCTGACACCCACATATACTGTACTATCCTATCCTACATATGAATTTTTTCCTAATAAAAACATTCCCTAGCCAATCTTGCGGCAGCCGCACAATGCATAAAGCATGCAGATACAGGCTAAGAACTTCAGTTAATGTTCACCCTAAACATCAAAATGGGGGAAAAAATGGGATCTAAGTGATTTTGACCGTAGCACGGTTGTTGGTCATCAACATATCTCCAAAACTGCTAGTCACTAGACAGTTTTGTTTTTCCACACTATTCTGGGTAAACTCTAGAGACTGTTGTGCATGAAAATGCCCATCACTGAGATCACATTTTCCCCATTCTGATGTTTGATGTGAACATTAACTGAAGTTTGATTTTATGCATTGCACTGCTGCACATGACAGGCTGATTAGACAACTGCACGAAAGAGCAGGTGTACAGGCGTTCCTATTAAAGTGCCCAGTGAATGTATACAGATGATGTCAACCAATACAAGACCCACTGGTAAACCATTTATGCGTCATTTATTATTATTTTTCCCCCCAATAAAATTCAGTGTGATGTGTTTTGTAATTAAACTCATAAGGCAACATGGATGGTGAAGAACATAATTCACATCACTTGAAGAGTCAGTTGTCAATTTTAACTGTTTGATATTAATAACTGTATTTTTCCCCATTACGAAAACTGCCACGAGACATGTTCTTTTTAAAAGCGCTTTTCTGCACATATGAGGCACTGATGAACAAATGAATATGCAACCACAAGACACATAGAAATAGAAATAAAGTAAAAAAGACTACTCTACATCAAATCGATAAAGAAACATGCTGTAGCAAATAAAAAGTGACCAGAAAATGTACACAGGTGATGTCAAATGATACCAGACCCATTGCTTAACCATTTATTATTATTTATTATTTATTATTATTATTTCTTTTCCCCAATGAAAAGTATGATTGTGTTTGGAAATTACAATTATTATTACAAAGGTAACACAGACGGTGAAGAAATCATGTTAGATCAATGGAAGCATTTGTATAATATTAATTGATATTAACTATATTCGTCAGCCTTACAAGAACAGCTTCAAGACATGATACTTCAGAAAGTGTTTTAGTGCACATATAAGGCACTGATGAACATAAGACTATGCAAACACAAGACACAGAGAAACAGAAATTGAACAATAGGACTACATCAAATCGATAAATAAACATGCTGTAACAAATAAAAAAAGAAAATACCAGTTTATCAATTTTTCAGACTAAGAGGCATTACACATGTGCTTTTAAACATGTAACAGTTCCAAAACAGTCTGTTACCACTTGTGTGCATGGAAAAAGACATTCCTTCACAAATAGTAATGATGTCTAGCAACCAGTACAGGCAGCGAAAGCACAGATTTCACACACATCCATAGGCACCGCAGCTGCAAGAGAGGAAAAAAAAAATTAATCAACTATACATTGAGGTCTATGATGGAATGTTATGAAATTACAGTAAATGAATGCGTTATCTGATAAAACGGATGCTTACCTAGCCTGGAGAAGACCAGGGCAGAGCCACTATTATGACAGAGCCCTGTAAACTCCTGAGGCAGCGTTGGGTTGCCACAAACTGCACTGTAGCTGGTCTTGACTAGGCGAGGATTCTGCTGCTTGGGGACAGAGCTGCTGTCCATCAGGTGCTGAAGAACCTTCACCGATTCAAATGAGAAGGAATATTCTCCATCCTGCAGATGAATATTGAGAACCATATAAGACTGATTTCTAAGGTGAAACCCTGTCAGCGTTAACTATTAGTGGCTAAAGTTACTTGGGACAATTGAATCAAATTTATACATTTGAATAAAAAATTTAAAAGATGTTCAAATTTAGAACGCTCTTCTTAAATGCAATATCATGGAAAGCCTTTCAGCTAATGGATAGAGAATTATAATTTAAAATCTATTCAGTTATATTTGAGACTCACTATTTCTTGACTGTATGGCAATAAGTCACATAATTACATAAAAGTCCTGACTCACAAAGGCAGAAGTAAAGCAGGCAAGATAATAATGGCATAAGCTCAAAGAAATGAAAAACTGAAACACTCGCCTGGACTTGGACAGCTTCAGAGACCAGACAGAGAGCGGTCAAGAGAAGAGCGATCGAAATTATGGTCTTCATGTTTTGAAAAAAGCTGTTGGTCTTTCCCAGTTGTTCTCCAAGTGTTCTCACCTCAGTGTTATGTCCTGCTTCTGCTTCTCTTTCTCTTTATAAAGGATTCATTCCTCTAGTCATATCACTCACAGACAAGTTTTTTTTTTCTCCTGAAGTTAATGAATAAACACAACCTGCTTTACAGTGTCATAAAGGGATTTCATAAATCTTGAGTGATTTCATCTAATGTGAAAATGCTGAGTTTGTCTCAGGTTTGTAGTGCAGGTAAATGAATAACCCTATATATATATATATATATATATATATATATATATATATATATATATATATATATATATATATATATATATATATATATATATATATTAAACATTCGTGCTCATTATGACAGAGCTTACACACACACACACACACACACACACACACACACACACACCCTGTGAGTGTGAACTTGAACGGGGCGAAAGGCGCAAACTAGCGATGGCTGTTTGCTTGGTCTTTATTTATTTATTTCTGAGTTCTTGAAGGTGCAAATAAATGCAAGCCTGGAGCTCTACTAAAATAAAGTGTATACTCCATGCAGTTTTCAATGGAAGAAGCTTGCATAAATGTTGATAATGAATCAACTCTTCAGGTGTACATTTTGGAAATGACCATCCAGCTTCACTTATGAATTTTACAAATATATCAACTACAAATATATTCATTAAATGACTGTTTCATATTGGTCATTGTGTACATGTTTTTATGTTCGGATGGAGTAAACATTTGTCGATGCAGATATTAATGTATTTTATTTCATGTATTTGGCTTTATTTAAACAGCTGTAACTGATACAAGTATTAATCACTTTGTTAACATTAATGTTGGTGTATGCTGAGGTTCATAGTTTGTTAAAATTAAGGAATTATGCAATTGGTCGTATTTTTAAAAAACCTTGTGTATTACCATAACACAAATAAAACACATATAATCAAATAAAAAGATAAACGATACCACAGGATAAGATAAACTATAAGAGATAAAACAGATGTCTGGTTTAACAACTTGCTTATCACAAGGCCAGATCTTCATCTTCTCCCTTTACAAAGTCCTTCAACTAGAAGCAACCAGGCTTGTAACTATGTAATAAAACAACAAACATCCAAAATGTATATACAGCCAGCAAATCCTGTTTTACATAATTATTTACTTATGTACATAATTGGAATTAAAACACAATCCCAATTAATTTTACCGAGAGAAGGAATAATAATTAGATGATGCCCACATGGTTTACCAGTGGGTCTGGTATGACTTGACTCTTTATTTGTAGACATCCTGGCCACATTAATAGAGACACCTTTATACCTGCTCCTTCATGTAATTATCCAATCAGCCAGTCATTTGTCAGAAGCGCATCGCATGAAATCATGCAGATACAGGTCAAGATCTTCAGGTAATATTCACACCAAACATTAGAATGGGGGAAATGCGTTCTCAGTGACTTTCTCAGTGACCATGGCATGGTTGCTGGTCTCAGACGGGCTAGTCGAATGTTTCATAAACTGCTGATCTCATGGAATTTTCATACACAACATTTCTCGAGTACAGAATGGTGTGAGAAAGAAATAACATCCAATGAGTGGCCAGACTAATTCAAGCTGAGATGTGGTCTGCTTCTGCTGTAGACCATCTGCCTCAGAGTATCATGCTTTTCTGCTCACCATGATTGTAGAGAGTGGTTATTTGAGTTTCCATAGCTTTTCTGATAGCTCAAACCAGTCCGGCTATTCTCTTCTGACCTCTCTCATAAACAAGATTTTTCTGCCCACAGAACTGCCACTCACTGGATGTTTTTGTTCTTTTTGTGATTATTGTTTACATTTAGCAGATGCTTTTATCCAAAGCAACTTACGAATTGTTATTGTTATTGTTAATGTTGTTTTTTTGTACCATTCTGCATAAACTGTTTAGAGTAAAAACCCCAGAAGATCAGCAGACTATTAGGAGGACACTAGAAGGCTGTACATTTTGGTAAAATCAAATGGGATTAAAGAATAATTGAGTTTCTGTTTTATCATTTCATTTGTTCCTTGTGTAAATAACAAGTCTTTTGCTTTTTTCTCTTTAACAACTTTTACTGAAACATTTCACATTTATTATACAGTATTTACTTGTTCCTTTCAAAGATACATACACCGATCAGCCATAACATAAAAAAACACTGACAGGTGAAGAGAATAACATTGGTTATCTCCTTACAGTGGCACCTGTGTGTGTGTGTGTGTGTGTGTGTGGGGGGGGGGGGGGGGGGGGGGGGGGGGGGGGGGGTTGATACATAAGTTGATGTGTTGGAGGCAGGAAATATGGGCAAGCGTAAGGATTTGAGAAACTTTGACACGGGTAAAATTGTGATGGCTAGACAACTGGGTCAGCGCATCTACAAAACAGGTCTTGTGGGGTGTTCCCAGTATGCAGTGGTTAGTAGGTACCAAAAATGGTCCACAGAAGGACAACAAGGCCATAGGCACCCAAGGCTCCTTGATGTGTGTGGGGAGCAAAGGCTAGTCTGTCTGGTTCGATCCCACAAAAGAGTTACTGTAGCACAAATTGCTGAAAAATTGAATGCTGGCTTTGATAGAAAGGTGTCAGAACACATTGTGCATCACAGCTTGCTGTGTATGGAGCTGAATGGCCGCAGACCGGTCAGCGTGTCCATGCTGACTCCTGTCCACCGCTGAAAGTGCCTACAATGAGTAGGTGTGCATCAGAACTGGACCATGAAGCAATGGTAAAAGGTGGCCTGATCTGATGAATCAAGTGGACAGCTGGGTGCATGTGCGTCTTTACCTGGGGAAGGGATGGCATAAAGATGCACAATGGGAAGAGGGCAAGCCGGTGGAGGAAATGTGACGCTCTGGGCAATATTCTACTGGGAAACCTTGGTTCCTGGCATTCATGAGGAATAAACGAGCTTGTGGCGTGCTGTTATTAGAATCAACTTCACACCCTTCCACCCTGCCATTAATTATTGTAATATAATGCGCTATTGTGTTTGATTCCGTACTTAAACCATTTTCATCCACTGAATTCTGTAGAGTTTGGCTGAGTTAATTATCATTAACTAAGTATCATGCCTTCCCCTTTGTTGCTCTTGTGGCTGAATGGGAAAATCCCCAAAGCCACTCTAGAAAATCTAGTGGAAAGCCTTGCCTGAAGAGTGGACGTTATTATAACAGCAAAGGGTGACTAAATCTGGAATGGGATATTGGGATATAAACCAAATATGGGTGTGACAGTCAGATGGCACAAACCTTTGCCCATATGTGTGTATTGCGTGCAAAACACATGGACATGCTACAACATGGAAGCAACTGAAAATCAAACTGGAGATCACACCAAACACTACTGTGTAATTAAAATATAAATGCATCCAGGTTCAACAAATACAAGGTTGGATAGACATGCAATCATTGGAGATACTCAGTGACACTAAACTGTAGAGCCTACAGTCATATCAGCTACAAGGCTAGAATTGCCCCAGTCATAAACCCTATCAAAAAGGTGTGTCAGACAGTTTGACAGTGTTATAGCATAAAATAAAACAAACAGCCTTCACATCTGCGTCACAGTAATACAATAATACTGGACTCTGTTTGCAGTAAATGGTAGTACAAATTAGAGATTTCTCAAAATATGTTGTATAAAAATGAACAATATGGTCATGTGTAGTTCACATTTTACGTGTAATTGAGTATCTTCTATAATCATGACTCATTCATTCATTCATTTAGACTCTATTAGATGATACAGTATAAAGAGCAAAAGTGTTTACAGATTTGGTGTTGATTTTTATTATTATTATTATTATTATTATTATTATTATTATTATTATTATTATTATTATTATTTTAAAAGAGATATATTCATTATCCCATCATCCATTTTGCATTTTTTAAAACCTACTAAGTAGAATTTTTGGAGGATATTTTTAAGTCAGGGAAAGCATATTGGCTCATCTCAGGCACCTATGGGTTTTTAAAGTGTTCTACAAATTACAGGCCACTAATTACAATATGATTAAGCCAGTTCAGATACTTAATTATGTACACTTTTACACAAGTAAAGTTATCAAAATTATATTCAGTAGCTTAAAATGTTGCTTTACATTTATGGGGAATGAGGCGGGAGACACCCTGGATGGGGTGTCAAACCATCACAGGGCACACACATTCACACACCCATTCATACACTACGGACAATTTAGAGATGCCAATTAGCCTACAATGCATGTCTTTGGACTGGGGGAGGAAACCAGAGTACCTGAAGGAAACCCCCGAAGAAAACTCCACACACACAGGTAACCCCCGAAGCAAACTCCGCACACCCAGGGTGGTGGTGGGAATCTAACCCCCAACTCTGGAAGTGTGAGGCAATATGTATATATAGATATATAAAGTACACACATATATAAAATACATGTACTGTATATGGCATGGTCAAATCCTGTCTACTCAACTATTTTCCAGTGTTTTCTCTTCCTCTCGTCTGTGTGTGTGTTTGTGTGTGCGTCTGGGCGTAGCACTTCAGTTCACGTCCCGCCTGATTGAAGATTGAGCTCACTTGGTTCTCATCTACTCACCCAATCTGCAGGGTTTATATGCCCCATTTTTTCCAGATTGTTCCGGATTCAGTGCAGTTCACTGCTCATGCGGCCTGCCTGCTCACCCTTAGCTCACTTCTTGTTATGTCCAGCCCCAACTCGCCTTCCCCATGGATCTCCTGCTAAGAACACTCAGCCCACCTCTCCCTTCCCTTGTGGTGCATCGGCTGTGCACTTGTCTCTCACAACGCTGATCAGAATTGGAATCCTGACCCCAACTACTCAGTTAACTTTGAGTCCTGTGTCTGTGTTCTGCATTTGTGTCCCCTCATCTCTGTGTTCCCCTTAACAGAACAACCTGGCCAACATGGACCCAGCAGAGCCAACTCCCCTGCAGTCAGCCCTGTCCTATCAGAGAAGCCTCCTGGATCAAAAGGAACAACAGGTCCACGCACTCACTGACAGCAACCAGTCCATGATGGACCAGCTCAGTCTCCTCACACGGCAACTAAACAGCATCCTCCCCTAACTGGGCCGGACACCCAGCATCCCTTAAGCTATGCCACTGATGAAGCTAAGGTGGCTTATATCATGGGCCACTGCCATCTGGGACAGGCAGCCAGTGCTGTGGTCCTCCCTCATCTTCTTCTAAGAAAGGAGACTGCCAGATTCCTGCTTTCCCTCCGCCAGATGCCTGCTTTGCTTCCGCCAGGGGCCCCGCAGTGTGGCGGCGTATTCTGTGGATTTCCATGCCCTGGCTGCTGAGTCAAGCTGGAATGAAGAGGCGCTCCAGGGAGTGTTTGTGAACTGACTCAGCAAGGTGATAAAGGATGAATTAGCCCTGAAGGTCAAGTCAGACCTCAACCAAATAATCTCCCTGGCAATCAAATTGGATAACCACATGTGGGAGCAGTGCAACTCGGGAGCCAGCCAACCCCATGCATCTTTTACCTCCAGCTCTCTTCTCTATTCTTCTGCCAATCCTGCCCCCGAGCCTCAGCCCTGTCCCAGAATTCTGTCGCCTAGCTCAAAGTCACCCGGGGTAGAACCCATGCAGCTGAGTCAGACCCAGCTTAGTCCTGCAGAGTGGGATAGAAGATTCCAGGCAGGTGCATGATTGTATTGTGGCCCACCAGGCCATGCCCTGGCTAACGACTCCTTGCATTTAAAAGGGGGAGGGGCTCACCAGTAAAACAGGGGCCAATGGTGAGCCAAATAGTTGCCACTCCTGACCCCATCCCACTTTCAGATTCCTGCCACGCTGTTCTACAAACATCTCTCAGTTCCTTTCTGGATAGCTTCCTGGATAAGCATCACAGTTGAGCCTACCCATAGAGTCCCTAGATAACCCCCTTACTGTCAACACCCTGGATGGGAAATTCCTGGTCCGTATCACCCATTGCACTTCCCCATTGCTTCTTGTGCTTTCTGGGAACCACCATGCGAAAGTTCAATTGAACCTCATCTTCTTCCGAGGTACTCTGCTGGTGCTAGACTATTCTTGACTGAAAAGACACAACCCCTACATGGCCTGGTCAGCTGGGAGGGTCGTGAATTGGAGCCCTTTTTGTCACTCTTTGTGCCTCAAATCAGCCCTTCCTCCCACTGTGGCCACTACAGGCTCACAGACACTCACTCATCCAGACCTCTCCACTGTGTCTCCCAAGTACCAAGACCTGGCTGAGGTTTATATCAAGGACTGGGCCCTTTCCTTACCACCTCATAGCCACCTCAGGATTGTATTATCAACCTCCTCCCCTCTGGTCATTTGTATAACCTGTCCCATCCTGAGAGAGATGCCATGGAGAAATACATAGCAGAGTCCCTCTCTACCGGCATCATCCTACCTTCCTCCTCCCCCCCGGGTGCCAGCTTCTTTTTTGTGGACAAGAAAGATAAGATCCTCTGCTCTTGTATTGATTATCACAGCCTCAACAACATCACAGTGAAGAACAAGTACCCCCACCACTCCTCAACTCCACCTTCAAGCCGCTGCACGGGGCCACTATCTTCACAATGTTGGACCTTCGGAACACATACCACCTGGTTAGGTTCAGAGCAGGGGATGAGTGGAAAACTCTATTCAACACCCCTCTGGGCCACTCTGAATACTTGGGCAAGCCTCTCGGCCTCACCAATGCCCCAGTTGTGTTTCAAGCTCTCGTCAACATGTTTGTTTACTTGGACGGCATCCTGATATTCTCCCACATGCTCGCTGAGCACACTCTCTGTGTCCATCAAGTCCTGAAGCGACTTCTGGAGAACCGCTTGTTTGACAAAGCTGTTTCATAAGTTTCATGTTCCCAAGGTCATATTCCTGGGGTACATCATCGGGAGCAGGCGAGTTAAGGCTGACTCTGAGAAGATCCAGGCTGTAGTGGAGTGGTCTAGACCCACTACCCTCAAGCAGCTCCAACAGTTCCTGGGGTTTGCCAACTTTTATCGCCGCTTCCTTAAAAACTACAGCCGCGTGGAGGCACCCCTTACTAGACTCATCTCCACCTCTGCGCAATTCATATGGACTGAGTCTGCCTTCATCAAACTGAAGGAGCTGTTTGCCTCTGTCCCTGTGTTGATTCAGCCTGATCCCTCACTGCAGTTTATTGTAGAGGTGGATGCCTCTGACTCAGGCGTCGGTGCTGTGCTCTCCCAATGATCCATCCGTGACCAGAAGCTAAATCCGTGTGCTGTGTGCCACCCGTCTCTCCCCAGCTGAACATAACTATGATGTGGGGAATTGTGAGCTACTAGATGTTAAGTTAGCGTTGGAGGAATGGAGAGATGGTTTGAAGGGGCTGAACACCCATTCATCGTTTGGACTGACCACAAGAACCTGGCTGACGTCTAGTCCACCAAGCATCATCCCCAGACTAATGGCCAAGTGGAGCAAGCTAATCAGGAGTTGGAAGCAGCACTGCGATGTGTCACGACCAACAACCCCTCCACTTGGAGCTCTTAGCTTCCCTGGATTGAGTATGCTCACAACTCTCTGTCCAGTACTGCCACCGGTATGTTCCCCTTTATGTGTTCCCTGGGTTATGAGCCTCCCCTCTTCCCCACCCAGGAGGGCGATATTGCCATCCCATAGGTACACATTCACATCAGGTGCTGCCGCAAGATATGGTGGGAGGCCTGTTCTGCTGTGCTCTGTTGACCACAACCGGCACCTGGCTGACCATGGTTGTACTGCCACACCCAGCTCCCAGCCAGGTCAAAAGGTATGGCTCTCATCGAAAGACATTCCCCTCAAGGACAGTTCCAAGAAACTCACCCCTCATTATATAGGCCCATTTGCCATCAAGAAAATCATTAATCCCTCTGTGGTCACACTCAAGCTCCCCAGGTCCTGGTGCACCCACCCAGCCTTCCATGTGTCCCAATTTAAGACGGTTCATGACAGCCCTCTGAGCTCTTTGTCCGACCCTCCACCACCCACCCCCTACCCACCCCCCACCCATGTCATGGATAACCACCCGGCGTACATGGTCCCCAGCTTTGCCTTACCTGTGGATCTCCTACTCTGCACTCAGCCCTCACACCGACCCGAGTTCGAGCCCCGGCCTCGACAACACTCTAATGTGCTCATGCTCAGGCCTCTTCTCCTTTCCCTCATGGCACATCGGATGTGCACTGGTCTCTCACACGATAGATAAGAGTTCGAATCCTGACCCCAACCACTCATTATCACACTCCTTTCATATGCACCCCAGCTTCCTTCAAGAAATCCTATTAACTTTCAAAGGTCCAGATATGAGATAATGAACCATGCACTAAAATATATCTGTAGAAATTTTTCAAAATCCATCCCATGCTTTAGAACTTACAAACCTACAATAAAAAATTCTACAATCAATGCTTCACCTTTTGCCTCATAATTTATGTCATCATAAACAGAAAGACAGCTCAGTGTTTGAAATTGTTGTACCACACCTTGTGTTATGACCTAATGATGCAATACTGTTTTGTAATTCATCAAAGACTTTCAGCCAAGGCACTCCCTGACCTTTTTGATGCGGCTGTGTGCATGGCAGGTACCCGACACGTATACAAGCCCAGAGACAATGACTAAAGCATGGGGATCATAAGTGTCCATATCTGTGTTCTTTCAATTGCTAACCATAAAACTATCTCTAAAACACGGTGTGGGAGCTGTAAAACTCTGAGGTCAGGGTTGAATTTATTTGTTTAATCACTGATTGCCAGGATCTTAGGACTCAGTCTTTGAAGAAATAGTGATATTTTCATTTACACAGAAAGGGTAGGTTTTTTTTGTTTTTTTTTTGTATGATGGCAAATGTGTTTACAGAAACATTCAGTTCAATGTGGCCTTAATAATTTGAGTTGCATTCAAAGTTGCATTCAAATATTACCTTTCATGCTTCCAAAAAGGAGAATGATTTCCTGCATATTTTCACGATGTTTACTGCTGTTCTGTTTATGTATAAGGTTTGACTTTTACACAGATATGCAAGCATTTATAATCATAATCTCATCATAATCTCACACTCAATTCATTTTCAAAATATAATTGGCAAGGTCTGTATAATGTATTACATTTTATGTTTTTTTGTTTGTTTTGTTTTTGACTTTGTTTGTTTTGTTTTTTCCTCACACACCCATTCACACAATACGGACACCTTAAACTTGCATGTCTTTGGACTGGGGGAGGAAACCGGAGTACCCGGAGGAAACCCCCGCAGCACGGGGAGAACATGTTTACTCCACACACACATGGACCCGGCGGGACTCGCACCCCGATCCTGGAGGTGTGAGGCGAACGTGCTAACCACTAAGCATTTTATTAATTATATCTCTGATTTGCATACGTGTGATTGGAAGAAAAGCTAGCACTTAAATTGTCTATCTATCATGCTACTGCTGTCTTCCCAAACCCCGAATCCCCCCCCCCCCCCCCCCCCCCCCCCCACACACACGCACACACAAACACAACTGCATGAAATGATATCCACGTGTGATAGTATAATCTATATAGTCTATAATGGGTTTTTACTTAATCTGGTCTGGATGAGTAATGTGGTTTGTGTGCCTTCTCTATGTGTTTAATTCTATTTGGTTTCAACAAGTGTTTTTGTGCATGTTTGTTATGCATGTATGTGTTTGTACATAATAAGGATATATTATGAAAAAAAAAATTGCATGACGAACAGGTAAAGAGGTTTTAGTTATTATAGAAAATTTTTATTTATACATTTATGTATTTATTTAGTCTCACAATCCCCAAATCATGAAGGTTATTTATGTATACCAAAGTACCAGGACTAGAGTGTGGCCAGTCAAGCTTGAAGTTGACGCAAAAGAAAAATGAGAGACAAAAAGGTGAGATAGAGACACAATGTCAGCAGAATAGAATATGAAAGAGAAATGGACTGATTTTTCTGCCATCAATGACTATAGCAGTGCACATGTTAAACTTTACCTGTGCTGTTACTTTTGTTTGTAAATCTAACAACTAGTAATGTCTGGTATTCTCACTTTGTGGTCATGCATTTTTGTTGATGAGTATGACAATCTGTGGATGTTTTTGTAGGCTGGTTTCTAATTAGACAAACATGGTTTTAAACATGAGTTCAATGGGTTTAATTACAAATTATAATAGCAGTTAGGAGCATTAAGGATGACTTTCAGATGAAGTCAGTAGTGGAATAAAGCAGGTTTTCAATTCAACTCAGGCCAGAGTAACATTTTTAAAATTAAGTAATAATGAAGTAAGTTTTACTTCATTTTTAAAAATGAAGACGCTTTGCCGATGTAACTTTTAAGCACATATTTTAAATATTATTACATCCACAAGGATGATGAAGATGAGACGTGGGTGGAGCTTCCAGCAGGACAAAGATCCAAACCATACAGCAAAGGAAACTCAAATGGCTTCAGACAAAAAAAAAAAAGAAAAAAACTCAAGGTGTTAGAATGGCCCAGTCAATCACCTGACTCGAATCCAATTGAACAAGATTTAAAGCAATATGATTAGAAGAATGGACCAAAATCACACCTGAATGCTGTGGCTGATACAGGAAGCGTCTTGAAGCTGTCATTACAAACAAAGACTTCTCCACTAAGTATTAAATACATTTCAGTTAGCGTGTTCCATACTTTTTTCCCGTGTCATTCCTCTTTATCACACATACCTTCATTTGTGGATTTTAATGTTTGGATTTCTTTATATGTGTGGATTTCTTGAGTTAATACCAAAGTCTGGTGAAAATTTTATGTGAATAACCTCATTGGAAATATATTTACTGAAAAAAATACTGACGCGCTCAATACTTATTTCCCCCACTGTATATATATTACACATCCACAGTGCAGTGAAATTTTAGACAAGAATGTGCTGAAGTCATTGTCAAGATGTGACAGCATGGAATATATTGCTGTCTATATTTGTGAGTGTTCCCTCCAGTCAGCTAAAGTCCCAGGGTGAAGTAATGCACAGCACAGACGTCATTGCAGAACTCATGACGTTTGTCCTTAGTTCTTTATTTTAGTTCCCCTTTTGAATCTCCTGACATGGGCATCTTTTATGATCTGTCACCAACTTACAATAATCTAATTTTGAAGTCCTGCTGTATAGCATTGTGAAGGATGTCAGTCATATATCTAAAAGGTTTTAAAGCAGAAAAAACAAGCTGTGTGCGTACATACAGTCAGTTCCAGGTGCCATAAATTCTGCCCCGATGTGTCTACAGAGTAAATAAGAAATGATGAATACAGACTGAGTGAGTAAACCATACAGGAAGGCAGGAAGTCATAAATCCTTCTGTCTACACTTGATTGAGGTGTGTATGCCAAATAGCTACCTGTTTCCCAGATAAAAGGATTGGTTACATACACATGCCTTCTGCAGTATATATGCTGCCAAGGAATTAAGACAGATGAAATGACTTAACACAAGGATCTAGTTTGACTATTGTTTTTATGTGTATGTTTATTTTGACATCAGACATAATTTCTCTTTGGGTAGTACATATTTATTTACAAACCCATTAACATTCAGAATACATTCTAGACACACGAAGAATATACTGTGGTAAAATACAATTTTGCCTTGGCAGATTTGACCAATACAAGATCCATCCATCCATCCATCCATCTTCTATACCGCTTAATCATTTTCAGGGTCACGGGGAACCTGGAGTCTATCCCAGGGAGCATCGGGCACAAGGTGGGGTTCACCCTGGACAGGGAACCAATACAAGATGACGCTCCAAAAGTATTCAGCAGCAACCAGCCAGTTTGCTGTGCCATTAAGTTCTTTAAGTTCTTCCACATATAAAGTATTCTGATTTCTTCTGTTTTTGTGTATGTCTCATACAAATTCAGTTTATGCTGAGTTCTTTTTAAGTGTATATTTGATTGAAGTTTGCAGTATTCAGGCCTGGTTGTGTCTACTCCAGCTGAACCCCATAATGAGTGCAGTTTCATAGATTTGGGGAATTAGTAACTACAGGGGTAAATACATTTTCACACAGGCCCAGTTGGTGTTGTAAATAACATTATCATTGAGAAGCTATATTGTGTGTTTACTAAGGTTGCCTTTGTTTTATGCTTTATTTTATTGAAAGATCTCAAATTATTTTGTATGAGATATACACAAACAGAAGAAATCAAATTGGTGTCAAATACTTTTTAACAGCACTGTAAGAGTATTATGTGGGGCACAGTGGTGTATTATGGGCATGGCTGACGCAATGGTCATTGTTTTTCTGGTGAGTTGCTTGAATAAAACGATGCAAGTGAAACATGAGCTGTATTTCTCTTCTCGCATTTTGAAAGTAATGAGGAAAGAGGAAAGAGTTTTCACGTAAGTACTTTCACTACAGCTACTCCTTTTAGTTTCTGCAAAATATCCAGTGTGTAACAGAATGTAAGGACCAACACTAGACTTGTACCTTAGTGTGTAAACAGTAAGGGCACTATTTAGGACTATAGATGTATACCCTGTGTTGCAGCATGTCATTCATGGCCAATTGTTATTAAAAATGGTTTGCTATGTGGTGGGAAGAATGGCACTGTTTGTGTTTATCAAAACGTTCTCTTTTTTTCGCTTTCTCAGCTCTTAGGCTGACATGAAATGAAAGATTTAAAAAGTGAGAGAGAAAGGTTTTAATGATTTTAATGACACTAATAATAATAATAATAATAATAATAATAATAATAATAATTTTATGTGACTTCATGGGTCCCGAATTACTGCCAACCTTAATGATGATGAATAACACATAAGATTGGTGAGATCAGCTTTCAGCTTAAACATACAGGGACACTGGATATTGAACATAATGTTTTTCCAAACATGGGAGAGGAGAACAGCACTAGGCCTTTTATGCTTAAGTACTGATCGGAATGCTTAAAGCTGGGAGGCTGGAGCACTGATGATTTTAATGGCACAACTGAACAAGGCTGACATTTATGGATTTATAATAAATGCTTAAATGTATTTTATTATTGGAAATACCCACCCAAAATAATTACAAATCATATGCATGTGCATTACAGCCCTAAATATCTCAGCATACTGATGACACAAGCAAATTATTATATATGAATATACAATTTCTAAATGTCAAGAGAATTCAGAAATGCCTCCAGCTAATGTTTGACAGGATCATATCTGTCACCACTAATGTTTTGGATCTTTGTGAGAATGTTTTGCTTCGTGCTGATTGGTCAGTAAGCTTTATGACAGAGTGTATCACACTAAGTTTATTTAAAAGTTATTGCTCTCGCAGTGTTATTGCTGACAATAGAATACTTTTGATATTGTCGCCAAGGTCATGTGAGTAGCTGAAAGTGGGACATACTGTAACTGGCAGGTCCACTCAGTCCTTAAACTATTAATCACATGGGTATGGTGGGTGACACACTTTGTACGAAACAAAAAAAATTAAATAATTTAAAAAGCATTTTAACCTTGCATTTCAGAACTTACAAACTTATTACAGTGTGCATTAAATTGCAGTGGATCACCCCAGGGGTTGCGCAGTTATGTCAATTGACAGTGAGTTAATGAGCTGACTGGATGTTTAGGTGCAAGGACTGAAAAGATATTATCCACTGGACAGTGGCTGAAATGTTATTGAGAAAATTAGAGCTCAACATGGTCCATGTTACTTATCCTGTCCACAATACACTACCTTGGAGCATATTTTTTCATCAAATTTGGCTGTAAAATGCTTCAAAGTGAAGATTTATATTTATTCATTTCATTCTTCTACTAAAGGAAAAAAAAGCTACCCAAATATAATGTATTGTATTTTTCAGTATTGTCTGGCTCATTGTATCTGCCTACTTACGCTTAATCTCTCAACTCAACTGTAAACATTGCTTTCTTTTGGTTAACTCAAGTACATCAGCTGAAAAGTAATAAAGTGCCTATGTAGCTTTACCCACATGATTATGACTTTGACTGTCTAAGAATCATATCTGAATGTAATCAAGTAAGAATGTAATAAAAGATTAGAATTAGTATTAAGGACTTTTAATTTGAATGAACATCCATTGAAATCACTCTACATGGTGTCCCAAAAGTCTCCATATGTAGGGGAAATTAACACTTTTAGCAATAATCGTCTTCCAAAATGTTTCATACTTAGGTTATGTTATATAAGGTTGCGATGGACTTTAACAGGAAACATGGCAAGCACATCACACATGGCACTGATGCCAAACTGTAACTTTATTGACAAATTCAAAAAGACTGGAATTGTTGCAGACCAACCGAGAAGTGGACGTCCAAGAACATCCACTGGCTAAAACACAACCAACATGGTGCTGGCAAACAGTCCCCTATGTATGGAGACTTTGGGGCCACCCTGTATTTTGTTCAAGTTTATACAAATTTTACTTGAAGTTGAATTGAACTGCATTCTACACATGTGATAACCAGTATGTGATGATAGAAATTGCTTTTATGTTAATTACAGTTTTTCCTCAATTGCTTATAAATCTTCCTGGAAACAGTCGGTACGTTTACATGGACAACAATAGTCCGATATTAACCCGATTAAGACGATACTCTGATTAAGAAACTAGCATGTAAACAGCAATTTTTAATGACCTTAATCTGATTAAAGTCATAATCGAATTAAACAATAATCGAATTAAGACGTGTGGAGTACTCCTGTTTTAGTCGCATTATCGACGTGTATTACAGACATGTCAACACTGTAATCACACTTTTATATACTATTATATACTATTGTATACTACATATACAATATCTTCCTTCCCACTTTGTTACCTGGGGCCTCTGTTGCTCTTCCTCCTATGATGTTTCTTCATTTGCCATGTCTTTCTTTCAGATTGAAGCCATTCTTATCAATAAGAGTATTGAACAGGGTCACAATTGGAACTAATGGGTCATGTATTTTCAGCAGAAATATTTCAACACTCATTATGATATGGAATAAACCTCTGTGATGTGAGTGTCAGTTGAGGAACCTGTTGCTGTTGATGGCCAGGACCATGGTAAAAAAAAAAAAGTGGGTTCTTGTTCATGAATAAACAAGAGATTTCTAGATGCTCCTAGCTCAATCCTACATAAGAAAAAAGACACTTTGTGCTGGTACAAAAGTGTACTTTTTCTTATTTTGAAACATTCCATCCAGAGTGCAGAGCTTCCCGCCTTGATTATGCACTATCAACAAGTAGATCTCTCCGTTCAGTTGAAGTGTTTCTTTGTCTTCCTTGTCCTGTGTAATCTCCTCTGCCTCTTTCCCTCTTGCGTGTTTCCTGAGCTATTGTATTACTTTGTTGCAACAAAGAGACCTGATGTTGATGTTGTGGTGACTCAAACTTGAGATGTGTGTTCATGATGAGAACATTGCTAATGCACTGACAGTTGTATGTAGAGTTTTGCAGAAGTAGTGCACCAGAATTGAAAATGTGTTTAAACATTGAAAATCATTGTCTCTTATAGCATAAGCGATTGATTAATGGACTAATTGGTGTATTGTAATCAATCTATACTGTTTGGAGAGGAAAGCATCCAGGAAGACCTTGACATTGTCATGAAATCCAAAAGCATTCCCATGTACGGATAGATTATGAGACAGTGGGCCCCTGGACACAGACACACAAAAGTTTAATTTAAAGTCACAATGTTAACTGACACCAAATGTTAAAAAATATAATACAAAAAGGGTCTGATTATATACAAATGGAGCACACAATGCAGAGTTAAAAAAAAAAAAAAGAAGAAGAAGAGATTTAAGTGCAAGTGACAAATGTTGCACACCCACGGTGGTAAACAATTTAAACAAACAAAAACAAAAAAACTAACAAAAACATGAATCATGCTAAACATGAAACATGAAATAAGGGTTACTGTGTCCGTATCTACTACTCTACATTTTCACACTATCTAGAATTCTGACAGTAGCCTGAGTGACCGCCACTGTACTGCATGTGAGAGTTTCCATCTCTGTGTTGAAATGCTGCTTAAAAAGAGACTGTAGTTCTGCATTATGATACAAAAATTATATTTCGTAGGCAAGTATGATTGTAAAAAAAAAATGCTCACGGGATATTTTTACTGCACCCCCAATAAAGACAGGCTAAATCCAGCCATGATCCACACTAACAAAATCGTGAGACAAACTACGGTGATGTAAAAAAGCATTTGCCCCATCCTGATGTCTTCTGTTTTTGTATCTATCTCATACTAGTTTTAGATCTTCAAACGAAACACAACATAAGATAAAGGACATTATCCTTTAGGATAGAGAGCAGAATTCATGTCTCCCTTAATTATTGCAAGTTCCCCAAGCCCTGAAGCAGCAAAGCATCCCCACACCATCACACTTCCACCACCATGCTTGACCATAGTTATGATGTTCATTCTGTGGAATTCTGTGTTTGGTTTACACCAGATGTAATGGGACCCCTGTCTTCTAAACAGTTCTTTTTTCAACTCACCAGTGCACAGAACATTTTCCCCAAATGTTTGAGGATCATTAAGGTGTGTTTTGGCAAAATTCAGACGAGCCTTAATGTTCTTCTGGTTAGCAGTGGTTTTCACCTCACCACACTTCCATGGATGCCATATTTGCCCAGTTTATTTCTGATAGTGGAGTCATGAACAGAGAGGCCTGTAGGTCCTTTGATGTCTTGGGTCTTTTGTGACTTCCTGGATGAGTCGTTGCTGTGGTCTTGGAGGAATTTTGGAAGGTCGGCCACTTCTGGTAAGGTGTAATACTGTGCCGAGTTTTTCCATTTGGAGATAACGGCTCTCACTGTGGTCCTTTGGAGTCCCAGAGCCTTTGAAATGGCTTTGTAACTCTTTCCAGACTGATGTATTTCAATCACCTTCTACATAATTTCTAGAATTTATGAATTCAAAGACTTACAGAAAACTAAAGTGATAAATATTCACTTCGAAGGTGTAATGATGGTTTCTTTATTTCATCTAATCATGACATCTTCAAAGTTTTTGTGTAGGCAATTTCTTCAGTTTTTCAGAGACACATTTGGCTCTTTGACTCTGGGTAGTTAATAACAGCGACTTTAAATTATACCATAGGCTACTATCTAGTTATTTTTGAGCAGTCCTGTAATAGGTAGTTGAGAGTTGACAACATACAGTCATTCAGCATACACTCTCATTTTCAACAGTTTTAGACAGACCTGTGTTCAAGGTAATGTCATTAACCAGGGTTTACAGGTTTCATAAAAATGTCTAGCCCAACTAAATCACAAAAACCTGAAAATAACATGGGACATTTTTCTTATTTTTCTTGGCCTCTGCATGTGAAACAATTCACACACACACACACACACACACACACACACACACACACACACACACACACACACACACATACATACATACATACATATACATATATATATATCTCATATGGACATTATCCACTTCATAAACCCTCTTTCCCTATCCAAATCTTTGTAATATGTCTTACAACAGAAATACTTCTGTATATCATAGACACACTGTCTAAACTTACACTTTTTCTGTGGAAATTTGTTAGATTTAATTCCATTGATTTGCTAAACAAAATCTTGGTAGACGTGTAGTATTATTAACCAAGCTCACCCTGGCAACCCTGCCATAAACTGTCCTGTCTGCTGCTCTTCCCCAACTATGGAGAAGTGTGATTCCTGCCCTTATGGACCACTATTAGCACTGTTGCAGTTCCAATTTTTGACCACTAGGTGTAATAATAACTCTATTGTAGCTAAAATGAGGAAGAACACGGTGCCCCACATCTGGAAAGGTGAGCAGATCAATGAAACATCGGTTTAAATGTGTAAAAGTGCGAAATATTTTAAACTGTTGGTCACTCAAAAGAGGAAATTAATATTTCATAGAAGTTAAAATGCATGGAGTTAGAATTTAAACATTTACTCAACATTTGATATGCACTGATCAGCCATAACACTGAAACCACTGAGAGTGATTTAAAAGTGTGAATCGAAGTGAATAACATTGATTGTCTCATTACAGTGGCACCTGTCAAGGGGTGGGATACATTGTGCGGCAAATCAACAGTCAGTTCTCCAAGTTTATGTGTTGGAAGCAGGTAAAATGGGCAAGCATAAGGATCTGAACAACTTTGAGAAGGGCCAAATTGGCTAGACAACTGGGACAGAGCATCTCCAAAATGGCAGGCCTCGTGGGGTGTTTCCAGTATACAGTGGTTAGTACCTACCAAAAGTGGTCCAAGGAAGGACAACCAGTGAACCAGCGACATGGTCATGGGCGCCCAAGGCTCAATGATGCACAATGGGAGTGAAGGCTAGCTTGTCTGGTTTGATCCCACAGAAGTGCTACTGTAGCAAAATTACTGAAAATTTTAATGCTGCCTATGATAGAAAGGTGTCAGAACACATTGTGTATGGGGCTACGTAGCTGCAGACCTTTCAGAGTGCCCATGCTGTCTCCTGTCCACCACTGAAAGCACCTATAATGGGCATGTGAGTATCAGAACTAGACCATGGAGCAATAGAAGAAGGCAAATCATGTTGTCTTTTTCATCATGTGGATGGCAGAGTGTGTGTGCATCACATACCTGGGGAAAAGATGGCAGGATGCACTATGGGAAGAAGCCAAGCTGGCGGAGGAAGTGTGATGCTCTGTGCAGTTTTCTGCTGGGAAACCTTGTGTTGTCTTTCATGTGGATGTCACTTTGACATGTACCACTTACCAAAACATTGTTGCGGACCAAGTACACCCCTTCATGGCAACAATATTCCCTAATGGCGCCGGCCTCTTTCAGCAGGATAATGCGCCCTGCCACACTGCAAAAAATACAGGAATGGTTTGAGGAACATGGCAAAGAGTTCAAGTGTAGACTCAATCTAATCGAGCATCTGTGGGATGTGCTGGACAAACAAGTCCGATCCATGGAGGTGCCACCTCGCAACTTTCAGGACTTAAAAGATTTACTGTTAATGTCTTGGTGGCACCCTAGAAACCAAGAGAACAAGGTGAGAGAGAGAGAGAGAGAGAGGGGCTGAGGGAGAAGATGTATTACAATTTAAAAATTAATGCTCAGCACAGTCCTTTCTCACTCCTTTTCTGATCGAAAAAATATAATAGCCTGCCCGAGACCTTAAAGTCTTGGTATAATCATTTAAACATGGGCATTAAACCTACTTCCTTTATATTAAAATGTCTAAAAATAGGCTGAATATTCTTATATTTGTTTTAATCTTAATCTCATAAGGTGAAATATTAGATACAATACTGAAGATATTTTCAGTTGCTAACATGTTTTGCAATGAGTGTGTCAGGTGTAGCAGTGTTTCAGAGTGTTCTTTAACACACATCAATATCCAGGCAACAGTAGCCCTATGGTGAGAAAATGACCACTGATGGGGATGAGTAGGGATAGGGGATGAGTAACACACACTCTGCATAGAAAAACTGTACACCACTCTATGTGTAATGCATGTATTTTATTTTTTCCATATGTGTTTTTTTTCACGATTCATTTATTTTCAGATATTATTTTGAAACATCTTCAGTGCTACACGGCTTCACTAGGATCCCATGACAGATTCAAGTACAATGTGTTTTAATGGGACCAAATGTTGGTTTAAATACATCAGTTTGGGTCCCATCCGGACGTACTGCTTCTCAGGGAGTCAATGGGTTTGTGGGTGGATGGATATCGGAAGCATGGCTTGTCCAAATGATGACTGGGAGGTCTCTCAAAGGGACAGAACCTCGTAACCAACTGCCAAACACTGAAACAGTAATGAATATGACTGACATGTCAAAGTTAAACATAGCACCGCCAGTCAGACTCACACCACCACAGTAGTGTTCAGTAACCGGATCAATAGCAGTTTTACACAACAACTATAGCCTTCTATTATAATCTTTGTAATTGGTATATATTGTTATGCCATTCTTTTCATTCACATTATGGTCTAGATCTCTAGCTGTCCCTACTTTTATCAGTGAATTTTAGTCAGCTAGTTAATAGCTTAATTGTCAGACGCTACTAATTTTGTCAGCCTGATTTTGGAAAAGTCGTTTAATGCACTTACTGGGAATTAAACAGGAGGCCAGATCAGCAGATAAAACAGATGTAACAGAACACATACAGAAATATACTTCACTAACAGACATCTGTGCTCCCCCATTTTAAAAACCACCAGCCACCACTGACACCCACATAATATATGATAACATATTATTTCCATGTGTGAAAACGTGGTGAAAATTCACCACGTTTTTTTTTCTTTCTTATTTCACTTCTAATCAATTATGACTCACACAATCACATGGGAAATGTATGTGTTTTTTTTTGTTGTTGTTTGTTTGTTTTGTTTTGTTTTGTTGTTGTTTTTTCTGCATAAGGTCATATGGTGTATCTAATAAACTAGTCTGTAAGCTAAGAATGGACTGTTCTTAAAAACAACAACAGCAACAACAACAAAACCATAACACCACTGTGCCTAATATGCTTGCTCTAGCAACACACAGTAAGATGCCACTATGTCCCTAGAACGGTCCATTACACAAAATATCTTGTCAGTAGTGGTCCATTGATGGAGGTACTAGAGGGTGGCTGAGACAGTGTGCATGACATGACAGCAGATGCATGGGCTACACACAATACAATGCATCTATATGGTAGGTGTACCTTATATTGCCAGTGCAGGTGTTCGTTCAATGTGGTAGTTTCAAATGTGTTAAACAAATAGTTGGTTAAAAAAAAGAAGAGGATTTTATTCCAAATGTATTACAGTTATTCACTGTAACAAAAAAAAAATGTCTGTCGTGTAATAAAGTGGACATACAGACGGATGCAAATCGATGCTGTAAGACTGAGACGTCATGCATGCAACACAATCATACCAAAACGGATGGGAATAACATTTGATCTTATTCAGCGTTTTACTAAATGAAAGTTATCAAAAGTGGCACTAAAGCAAGCTGGGAGAGCAGCGCGAGCGCAAGTGGCAACCGATCTGCACGTGAGTCAGTGTCTCAGTTGACAACTGCGCGCGCGAGAGGAGCGCATAAGCGACAGCAGCATCGGCAGCAACATCTTCATCTTACTCATCAGTGCTCTTTGTGCTACGCTTCATGCGTTATAACCGCCTCTTAGAGGTCTTCATCAACGGGATCGTGTTCTGTGGTGCTTTACTGATAAAGTTAATCATCAAAAGGGTTTTGGTTTGTTTTGTTTTTTCCCAGAAGGAGGAGGATTTCTACAGAAGGAAGTTCCCAATTTGTGATCCAACATTACAGTATATGTCGGTATCCATGAAAAAGGTAAGTGGATTTCTATCATCTTGCCTGTAATAACATGTGACAGTAAAGATAAACAGTCTAATGACAAGTTAAATATGTTTGTGATAATGACAGTTCATTGGAGCACTCCATGTGTATAATTTAACATACTGCACATGTTTCTAATCAATAGTCCTTCCTACTGTATGTAGTGATTGGGTTCTTGTTGTGTCTTTAGTGATGTGCTTCCTTTTGATAAATAGCCAGTCTGGTTTCTGTACCTGACATTTTAGTGTTTTGTTCTTCAAGGTTTCTGAGAGTTGGCTTCTCTATGGTAAAGTTTGTTTGTTTGTTTGTTTTTCAGACAGAACGAATCCTAATATTATTACACTTCTTGTTCCTGCGTATTCCGGAAACCAGACAAAGACAGAACATAAATAACAGGTCTAGCTTTCAGCTGCAGAAAATCTCAAATGATTGTAAGGTACACTGTTCCAGGATTAGCAGATAGTCTGATTTTAAAACGCTACCTGCTGTTGTCTGAGACTCGACACCAATCAGAAACCATTCACACATACCACCTTCACATCCACTGCACACTATAGGCTGCACAATTTTAGGGTTCTCCTAACAGTTTAACCCTACGAGTACCTGCTTGGTCCTGCAAAAGCACATCTAATTAACCCCATTCTCCATGTAAACTCCAAGTGCAGTTGACAAAACAGTCAAATAATTTCTCAGAACACTTTACCATTTTTTAAAAGAAGCTAAAATATCTATTTTTTTAAAGCAATATGTCAAAGCAAAGTTAATCGGTTACTTGAACATTATTACCAAATGGCTCGCACCATTTGATCATCGTTTACACAGGCATTTCTATCTAAATTTCACAAATGAACGAATGAGAAAGCCTGGTTACTGTATTGAAAATAAAATGACACATCTTCTAAAAGATCTCTTCATATAGTGATTCCAGTCAAGTATGTATCTGTAATAGACAACAACAGGCATACGTTTCTTTCATATGTTTAATACAATTAGTTGCTCTAGAGATACACTATATCTCCTCATTGCCATGTATATGGTGAAGAGACTCAGAGGTTTTATTCTGAAACACTCTCAGAGCCTAAAGCCTTAATTACACAACATGAAGAGGTCTATAGAATACACAGATTAAATGAGACAAAAGTGTGTTGACCTACAGTAATCATGCAGTGGATATAAAGATGCCTGCAAAATGCCCATATCCACTGTTAGGGCAGTATTTCAGACATTTAAAACAACTGGAGCTGTAATGAAACTGTCCTGATGGATGGTTAGGGAGGGAAAAGTTTTGCCAAGGATCTAACCAAAAACTTAAGTGCCTGGCATTTGCTAGACGCTACTGGAACCTTTAGAGGAATCAGGTTCTATGGATAAATGAATTAAGAGCAATTAAAAGTGCTTTTTAACAGATAAAAGTAGCTTTTGGGAAACAAATACTCAAAGTGGGTTTGATGTAAAAAGAAGGATGGATATACAGAAAATAATCCCCACTGCTATGCATGGTGGAAGATCTGTGACATTGTGGGGCTGTTTTTCCTCCAAAGGCCCTGAGAATATTGTTAGTATACATGGCATCAAAGACTGCATGAAATACCATGCCTCTGTCATGCCTTCTAGGTCAGTGAACCAAAATTCACACAAAAATGGTTCAATCACTACAAAATCAAGCTTCTTTCATGGCCATCCCAGTCCCCTGACCTAAACTTAAAAATTTGAAAGCCTATGGGTTGAGCTGAATAGAAGAGTCCACAAGAAAGGAACTCAGACCGTGAAGGATCTTGAGAGATTCTATTCTAAGTAGTGCTCTCGGATTCCTTGCTGTGTGTTTTAAAGAAGATGTAACACACTATATGTGCATTATAGAAGGCTCAGTGCTGTTATTTTGACAGACGGAGGCACAAAATACTAAATGTAGGGGTGTCAATAGTTGTGACAATTGTGGTTTTGTTAAATATATTTTTATGATAAGGAGTATTATGTTAGAAGGGATTTCAAGTAAAATGTATGGTTCTCTCACATTGTCAGGATGAGATCAATCTAATTAAACACAAAAATATTCATAAAACGTTTTGCCCATTTTTACCATGGGTGCCAATAATTCTGGAGCTGACTGTAGGCCATGGTTGTTTACATGGTATGCCGTAATGGAGAAATATTTCACAAATTTTAGATACTGCTGCATACACAAGCATTTACTGTAATAAGTATCCAATAATAGTGACAAATACGTCATTCTAAACAAAGCATGAAAATTATAAGAGACAAAGAGTAAAGGGCAACGGTGAACATTTTGGGCTAGAGCATCATCAACATCGTCATATGTGCACAATACTATTCAATGAAATGCTGAACAATGTACTCCATATTGGCCCATACAGTACAGAGAACTGATTTAAATTTTTGATGACCAGCTAAAGCCTGAACAAATGAAATAGGCCAAACAATGCAATTCATTTGTTTCTGCATGGAACAAAAGGGGCTTCACAATCCTCCTGTAGTCACACTCTGATTTGCAGGGAACACCCCAGACTGAGTGGCAACCGATCGCAGGGGACAATTGCACACACACTTACACATTATTGACAATTTAGATATGCCAGTCAGCTTACAACACATGTCTTTGGGCATGGAGGGGGGGTGGGGGGTCAGAGCACTAAGAGCATGGACAGAAAGTGCAAGCTCTGTGCATACAGTGCGGAGACGGGAGTTGAACTCCTAACCCCGGAGGTGCGAGGCAAACGTGTTAACCACTAAGCCACTGTGCCTCAACTCATATTTCCTTTCACATTTTCAGCCTTATATTATTATTTATCTCTAGAGAAAAAGTGGAAGGATTATGATCATTGTGTATCATCGTATGTTATCGATTATTTTACAATAAACCACCCACATATTTCTGTTTTTGTATTATCTTCGTTTAAAACATTTCATTTATTGCTCATTCCTGTTGCATACATGATGTTGCATGTTATTTTCACATGTAGTAAGGATGTCATTAATTCAGTTTGTATTGTAAAGGTTGCAAAAAAAAAAATCTGCTTATACTAGCATTAGCAGAATATACACAGACGTGGACAAATTTGTTGGTAGCCTTCCATGAAAAAAGAAGACCCCTCGGTTTTTTCTGGAATAATTTAAAACTGACTAAAATAATTAGCATCCATCATTGTTTATTCCATATTTAATAAAAATCAGACTTTTCTTTTGATTTTTTTTATTTTTATTTAACAGAATATTTTAAATAATGAAACAAATTAAAATGGCATAGACAAAAATTATGGTGCCTTTAACCTAATATTTTGTTGTACAACCTTTAGAGGCAGTCACTGTAAACAAGTGATTTCTGTAGCTCTCAATGAGACTTCTGCACCTGTCAACAGGTAGGTTGGCCCACTCTTCCTGAGGAAACTGCTCCAGCTGTCTCAAGTTTGAAGGGTGCCTTTTCCAGACTGCATGTTCCAGCTCTTTCCATAGATAGGATTCGATAGGATTCAAATCAGGGCTCATAGAATCTTTTCTAGGTGTACCAACAAATCTGTCCAGGCCATTTTAGAATATCCTTGTAGAATAAGCAATCATTTATCTCTTTTCACAATTTATTTGCTTTTACTCTATAACATTCCAAAGTTATGCCGGTAAAAATAAGACTTTGCTTTTTAATTTAATCACTAAATAATAAAGCACTGTTTCAATGAGCTATAAGGGTACCAACAAATTTGTCAATTTGTCCATATTATATATATATATATATATATATATATATATAAAAAGTGCTCTCCATTAATATTGGCACCCTTGGAAAATATGAGAAAAGAAGGCTGTGAAAATTTGTCTTTTTATTTTAACTTTTTGATATTTTGTTTATTTTGTTCATGGATATCAAACAATTGCAAACACAATATGGGTTTATAAAAAAAAAAAAACTTTGTTAAATATAGGTGTGCAATGATTATTGGCACCCCTATGAATTCCAAGTCACCTGGGTGACTTGGAACAGGAACTTGTTCAACCATGACTTCCTGTTTCACAGGGGTATAAATATATATATAGGCCAAATTCCCTTGGTCATTCATAACAATGGGTAAGACCAAAGAATTTAGCTGTGATGTGCGGCAAAAGGTTGTTCCGCTTCACAAAATGGGAAGTGTCTATAAGAAAATAGCAAAAGCATTGAAAATGCCCATTTCACCATCAGGGCAATAATTAAGAAGTTCCAGTCAGCTGGAAATGTTATGAATCAACCTGGAATTGGACGTGTGTCTATATCGTCTCAACGCACTATGAGGAAAAAAAATCTCAAATGATCACAGCTGGAGAATTGCAGAAGTTAGTTGCGTCTTGGGGTCAGAAAGTCTCCAAAACTACAATCCGAAGTCACCTACATCACCACCAGAGGTGTTTTTTTTTTTTTTAATTTCTTACTTAATTCCTTAGATTTCTATAACACTTTTCTAGGCACTCAAAGCGCTTTACATTGTATGGGGGGAAATCTCTTCAATCACCACCAGTGTGTAGCATCCACCTGGATGATGTGATGGGAGCCATAGTGTGCCAGAACCCCCACCACACACCAGCTATTGGTGGAGAGGAGAGGACAGTGATGTAGATCAATAGGGGGCCATTATAGATAAGGACCAATTGGGGAATTTCGCCAGGACACCAGGTTATACCCCTACTCTTCACAAGAAGTGTCCTGGGGTTTTTAATGACCACAGCGAGTCAGAAACTCAGTTTAACGTCTCATCCGAAAGACTTGTTCTTACAGCATAGTGCTCCGTCATTATACCGGGGCATTAGGACACACACAGACCACACAATGAGCACCCCCTGCTGGCCTCCCTAATACCACTTCCAGCAGCAAACACTGAAATAACACTTAGTAAATAACACTTGCTATTATTAAAAAAGAAAAACAAGTTAAAAATTGCACTGGATTTTTCAGTATTTATACTTTAGAAATTAATCTAGAACAATAGTAGTGACCAACTACAGTCTGATTTTCAGATTCATGGTGACATGTTAACTGGAAGCCTTTAAGTCTTGATGGAAAAATAGAAACTATTTTAGACCTACAAAGTGTCTAATGAAATGATTTGAGCTAACATCAGAAATTTTTATAAACAATGTGTTTTACAGTGCTTTTTGTTCTGATGTTTCAAATACATTTCTAAACACATGTACTGTTCTGCGTTCACAACATTGTGACAAGTATAATCTGTTTCATACTGTAGGTCTCCATCAATCTGACCATGAGGTCTAAAACTACAGAATGCCGATTCTATAGCAAACTCTAAGGATCTGTTTCCCAGATTGTTTCCTTTAGATGCCTTACTTCAGAATGTCCATAAAATGCTTTTGTGATCCTGTTGTGAATGGAACTGAACTTGATTTCACTACATGCAACATCTCTTCATTCAACCACACTGGCAATGGAACTGAACCTTGTCAGCCCCAAACATTGGAAGATATCCTGTTCCGACTCCTTGGGCCAAGGAGGTCTCCATTCTTCCTCCCTGTGACACTAACATACGTACTTATCTTTGTTACTGGTGTGGTGGGGAACCTTCTCACCTGCACTGTGATCACTAAGCACAGAAAGATGAGAACACCTACCAACCTGTACCTCTTCAGCTTGGCCATCTCTGATTTGCTGGTGTTGCTGTTTGGAATGCCTCTGGAGATATACGACCTGTGGCAGAACTACCCTTTCCCATTTGGTGAGAGCATTTGCTGTTTCAAGATCTTTTTGTTTGAGACAGTTTGCTTTGCATCTGTGCTCAATGTCATGGTTCTAAGCATTGAACGTTATGTGGCTGTGGTCCACCCGCTCAAGACTCGATATGCTATCACCAACAAACATGCCCAGAGGGTTATTGGAGGGGTTTGGGCTGTGTCTCTGATCTGCGCCATCCCCAACACATCTCTCCATGGCCTACATTATTATTATCTACCGGAGAAGGTCCTTGAGTCAGCCACCTGCAACCTTCTCAAGCCCCAGTGGATCTACAAATTGGTGATCCAGGTGACCACCATTTTATTCTACTTTGTGCCCATGACAGTGATCAGTGTGCTGTATCTAGTGATAGGGATACAGCTGGGCAGGGAGCAGAGGCAGAAGGGTAGGAAACTGGGGAAGAATTGCAGTGAAGACACCAGCTGGAAGATCCAAGTTGAGAGTGGACGCAGGAGGCAGATCACCAAAATGCTAGGTGAGTCACAGTTGCATTTCTTTTCAATATTCACACTTTTTGTCTCTTGTTGTTTTTTTTAATATGACGAATTATGTATTGTATGTATCTGCTTGGATATTACACAGTTTATGGCTAATTTTGCATTTAGCTGCATACCTATTTCGAGTCACTTGATCAAATTCTACAACTCCAATTCCAAAAAAGTTGGGACAGTATGGAACATGCAAAAAAACAAACAAAAAGAGTCATTTGAAAATTCAGTTCACCCTGTACTATATTAAAACACATTATTAACACATTATTTGATGTTTTACTTTAATTTATTTTTGAAAATATGCACTCATTTCAAATCTGATGACTGCAACAAGTTGGGACAGTCAACTGTTTACTACTTTTAATGACACTTTTTAAGTGTTTGGGCACCGAAGACACCAGTTGGTTAAGTTTACAAGTGGAATTTTCCCCCATTCATCTATTATGTATTTCTTCAGCTGGGCAACTCGCCTCATTTTGTGCTTCATAATGAACCACACATTCTCAATTGGAGACAGGTCAGGACTGCAGGCGGGCCATGTTAGCACCTGCACTATCTGCTTATGCAGCCATGCCCAAAATCCTACCGATTTGTCTTTGGGGAAAGTTGTTCTCAAAGTGGTGGATTATTTGCTGACAGATTATTTGTTGTCATATTGGCGAGCCTCAACCCATCCTTGCTCTTGATGCACTAGGCTTTTTTTATTTATTTTATTTATTTATTTATTTTTAATTTTATACTATGATTAGATAATTGCTTCATCTGTTTCACATCACCTTCGTATTTCAACTTGTCACATTGCTATTAGTCCTAAATTGCCCCTATACCAACTTTTTTGGAACGTGTTACATGCATCAATTTCAAAATAAACATTTATTTTCCAAAAACCATGCAGCTGTATGGGTCAAACATCAAATACCCTGTCTTTATAAGTTTTTTGTTTAAATATAAGTCAAAGTACATTTACAAATCATTCCTCTTTGTTTTTATTAGCACTTTCCATACTGTCCCAACTTTTTCAGAACTGGGGTTGTACTTAGATCAGATCAACATTTCATCCTAAAAAAAAAACAGTTAAGCTGCTAGCTGAAGAAGGAAGTGACTTATAAACAACAAATTTCAGAAATGAATGCAGCTAATAAAACAGAACTTAATACTTACAGCTTATTTATGATATTTACAAATTACACAGACTGCAGGCTTCCCACGATTCCGACTGGTGCCAATATGTTTAAGTTTGAGATGTCAGTTCATTCCCGATTTAGTGATTGGCAGGTTGTTATGAGTTTCCACACCCTTTGACAAGTAAGGAAACCAATCATCATAAGGAGGAGCTGTGCATCCAGGCAGGACAAAGAAAGAGTACATTGTCCAATAAATGTCGTGCTTTTTTTCCCTGTGTAAAATGCACCCACCCACATCCCACTCACTCCCAGTGAAGCCTGTTACTGTAAGTGTTCGGGCATCCAGTGAATATTAATCTTTCACCCCATTAAAACAGAGAGTACGTGAACACCTAACAGACACAGCTTTTCTGAATGTCTATTATCTCTGTGTCAGGGGATTCAAATGAGATTTTCACACTGGCTGCACTGTTCATGGAAATAGTTTGAGTTTAATGAATGAACAGTGCAATACTGCAGTGAGATATTTGCTGATTTGTTTAGCTACAATATTGAGTTCCACCAAGATTAATAATATAGACTAGTAAACATTTCGTTGCCGCATTTTAATAAAAATTTAGGGGAAGCCAGGCAATCACCTGTGTATGCAGGGTTTAAAGTAATGTGGATTAAAAGCTACAAAAGTTAGGTACCTGAGGCCAGAAATTCTTAGGTGGCAAATTATTAAGGACACTTCCTGTTGCAGGTAAGTTGTAAATGACTGGATCAGAGACATGTTTCTGAGTTGGATGTGCAGTTTTAATGCTCAGATTCAAAGCACATCAAAACTGATCCAGTTTATTTGAAATGAATACAAGTTATATCCATTTATTAATACACAAAGTTAAAAAATCCATCCCAAAAATATATATTTCACATCAGTCAAACACACACAAAGAGCAATTGCGAGGTAGGTATATTGGCTGCTCTAGAATTTCAAATAAGGGAAGAAATAACCCCCACTGGGTTATAACTTTCACTGGAAAGTAAGGGCCCCTCACAGTGCTTGTGCCTTTTTTGTGCCTATAAACATGCAACCACACACACCGACAGCAACTGGTGACTGAGAAAGAACAAGTGTGATTTAATTAATATTTTTTTTACCAGTACAACTGAGGTACAGAGATGAGAGGAGAGAGAACCCTGGGGTGGTAACCAGCACACACATGCTCTGATGAACTTTTTTGGGGAAAGAAGCAGAGTAGTAATTAATTAAAGCCACCCTCCAATCACCTGTGGCTAACTGTGGACCAACAAACAAATAATGCAGCTATTATACCTCAATATATCAACTGCCCACCCAAATAACAATTGCACAAGTAACACAGATTAAAAAAAAAACAAAACTAAATCAAATAAAAAGGATTAGCTAACTAGTAGCTGGTAAAGGCCCTGCGATGGATTGGCACCCTGTCCAGGGTGTACCCCGCCTTGTGCCCAATGCTCCCTGGTATAGGCTCCAGGTTTCCCTGTGACCCTGAAAAGGATAAGCGGTATAGAAGATGGATGGATGGATGGATAGCTGGTAATGTGCTGAACAGTAAGCATTCTAATAAAGTAAATCTACTAATTGTTTAAAACTTCTAATAGGCAAACTGGTAATAAGCAAAGCATCCTACTAAATTAAACATGCAAGTAGCATTGTTTTGGGCTCTGAAATACAAACAATGTCACAATTACAATCTTAGATCCTACCTGTCTGTAATTCTGATCAAACATGTATGCACATTCCTCACCAGGGTCAATCTAGCTAGGTAATCTAGCTTTAATTGCATGTTTGCATTGACTCAGATGCTGTCTTGAAGCTCAGTGATAACGGTCCATACCAGAACATAGTTACAACACAGCCTTAGCCACATGTAATTATGAAATACATGGAATCCACTGAACTGCACAGCATAGCAATAAAAAGTTATTCTAGAGCTACCTCCTGGTGCCAATAGCTGATGCAAACCTCTTGTGGCAGAAAAGCATATCAGCATGCATCAGGCGCCTAGCAGAGATAGTTATTCACAATTACATGGGTCCTTCATTTAAAAATTCATCAAAGACAGATGGGACCAGAAGGTAGGACAGACATTTTAAAAAAGGATGCTGTTACTGGTTTGCTAAATGTGTATAATTGTGAAAAATCTTCTAAAATCTACTAAATCTATATACACAAAATCTTGGAAAAAGGGAACTGAATTAAAAATTAAATAGACATACAGTCGGACCCAAAAGTATTTGGACAGTGACACAATTTTGGTCATTTTGCCTCTGTTCACCACCACAATGGATTTGAAATGAGGCAGTCAAGATGTGATTGAATGTAGGCATATGATTGTCAAAGTCTACAATCAAGAGATACCTTCATGAATGTAAATACAGAGGGTTTGCCTCAAGATGCAAACCACTTGTAACCACTTGTAACACTCAAGAACAGAAAGTACAGCTTAGACTTTGTTAGAAAACATGTACAAAAATAAATAAAATAAAATAAAGCCTCTCCAGTTCTGGAACAAAAGTCTTTGGATAGATGATACCAAGATTAATTTCTACCACAATGATGGGAAGAGAAGAGTATGGAGAAGGAAAGGAAGGGCTCCTGATCCAAAGATACCACTGCATCTGTCAAGCAGTGGAGTGTAGTAGTTGGAGGAAATGTTTTTGCATGAGCATGTTTGGCTCCCAGTGGAACTGGGTCACTGTTGCTTATTGATGATGTGACTGCTGATAGAAGTAGCAGGATGAATTCTGAAGTGTACAGAGGTATACTTTCTGCTCAGATTCAGTATAGTGTTGCAAAACTGATAGGAAAGTGCTTCAAAGTTCAGATGGATAATGGCCCTAAACATACCACGAAAGCAACCCAAGAGCCTCTTAAGGTAAAGAAATGGGATGTTCTTAAATGGCCTAGTCAGTCTCCCGACCTCAAGCCAATTGAGCATGCTTTTCACGTAAAGAAGATAAAACTGAAGACATAAAGACCCCACAAACAAGCAGTGACTGAAAGCGGATGCAGTAAAGGCCTGGCAAAGCATCTCAAGGGAGGAAGCTCGGCATTTGGTGTGCAGTTTCCACAGTCAGTGATGATTTGGGTTGCCATGTCATCTGCTGGTGTTGGTCCACTGTGTTTTCTCAAGTCGAGAGTCGATGCAGCGGCTACCAGGAAATTTTAGAGCACTTCATGCTTCCATCTGCTGACGAGCTTTATGGAGATGCTGATTTCCTTTTTCATCAGGGCTTGGCACCTGCCCACAGTGCGAAAACTTCTAGTAACTGGTTTACTGACCGTGGTATTACTGTGCTTGATTGGCCAGCCGACTCGCCTGACCCGAACCTACGAATCTACGAGAATCTATGAGAGAAACCAGATCCAACAATACAGACGAGCTGAAGTCCACTATCAAAGTAACCTGGGCTTCCAGAACACCTCAGCAGTGCCACAGGCTGATCGCCTCCATGCCACACTGCACTGATGCAGTAATTCCTGCAAAAGGATTAAAACCCCAACCGAGTATCGAGTACATAAATCAACATACTTTTCAGAAGGTCAACATTTCTGTATTATTAATTCTTTATTCTATATATTCTTTATAATTTTTTGAGACATTGGATTTTTGATCTCCATAAGCTGCAATAATCAAGATTAAAACAAAAAAAGGCTTGAAATATTTCACTTTGTGTATTGAATCTAGAACATATGACTGTTCCACTTTTTGAATTAAATTATGGGGAAAAAATGAACTTTTCCATGATAGTAATTTTTTATTTAGATATGTATGTATGTATGTGTGTATATATATAATACACACACACACACACACACACACACACACACACACACACACACACACACACAAATTAATCCCATCCATCCATTTTCTATACCGCTTTTATACTGGGTCACAGGAAACCTGGAGTCTATCCCAGGGAGCATGGGGCACAAGGCGGGGTACACCCTGCACAGGGTGCAAATCCATCGCAGGGCACAATCACATACACACTCACACACCCATTCATACACTACGGACACTTTGAACATGCCAATCAGCCTACCATGCATGTGTTTGGACTGGGGGAGGAAACCGGAGTACCCGGAGGAAACCCCCACAGCACGGGGAGAACATGCAAACTCCGCACACACAGGGCCACGGCGGGAATCAAACCCCCGACCCACCGTGTGCCCAAAAAAAAGATATCCAAAAAAAAAAATCTTAAAAGTGCAACAATTATTGGCACCCCTATGAATTCATATGAGAAAAGAACGAATAATGCTGCTGGTAGATTTAACACATCATTTCCTTTCCACCTTAATCCGTGTGAATCATATGCTGCATCATGTACAGAATATTTATTGGATAATAAATGGACACTTTCTGTTTAATAAAGTGATTTTCCTTCTGAGGCAAATCATGCTGTTTGGACTTATTTTTCATCATAGATTGAATAAAAATCAATGCGGATGTATTTATTATTTCAACAAACATAAATTAATACATTAACTTGTATGTACACTATATACAGTAAAGAATAGTATACATACACTCTAAGTGTATGAAAAAAGTATGTGGATGTCTGGCCATAACACCCATATGTGTTCCTTCCGCAAAGACCCTCTTTGCATTTCATATAAAATATGTATACTGCAAATAAACACAGATACAATAGATGACAAAAGTCCTTATTTTGCCCATGTCTTGTGGTCAGTAGATGACCAACAATGAAAAATGTCTCGTTTTGGTTTAAAAAGAGAATTTCTATGTGAAAGTGACAGCACAGCATATTCATTTGCTCCTCTATAGCTGTGGTCACTCAGAATCAAGTTGAAGATCCATGTAGAGTTTAGTTACAACCCTTATTCAGCAACACCAGCACCTGATCATGTTTTTTCCAGTTACAATGTATTTAGTCAGAGCAAGATGGTAGATTTCCTGCAATTGGGTTTGTGCTCACTGATCTATATGTTTCATCCTCACCTTCTGTATCTAGCCCTCCTCTCCTATCTTAACCTGTTGTTTGTATTTTAATTCTCTTCTCTGGTGTTTGCTGCAGCTGTTGTGGTGCTGGCCTTTGCTATCTGCTGGGCTCCATTCCACATTGACAGACTATTGTGGAGTTTCATCACTAATTGGACTGACCACATGTACAACATCTTCGAATATGTGCATATCCTCTCCGGAGTGTTGTTTTACCTCAGTTCTGCCATCAATCCTATAATCTACAACCTTCTCTCCAGCCGCTTTCGAGAGCAATTTTTCGAGCTGATGTGCAGGCACCCAGAAGTCAACACCTCACAGAACATCTCTCCACCCTACAGCAAGAGGATTTCCTTCCCTAAAAGCCACAAGGCCGTCAGAACCAACTCTCAGGGCCACAGCAGCTATCCAAATGGCCCCCAACCCTCTGTTATCCTCGGCACAGGATGGGAGCAGGAGCTTGATACTACTTTTATGTAACACAGTGCATGGAGTACCACCCTCAACATGGATGTTTTTTTTTTTTTTTATCTAATGGGGAAAGCTAGCATTCTCTGCCAATTAACATTTCTAAAAACCTGTGTGAAAAGGAAATGAGAAAGTGTCATTTTTAATGTCATTTGTGTTTGTGATTGCTTAGATTATAATTTATATTTCTGCCCAGCTATCGGTAGTAAAAACATCAGTGTCCTATACAGTCAATTAAGGGTGTGCAACAAAATTATCACATTTATAACAACATCCTATGATACATGATATGTACCTAGTTGTGCTAACAAACTAGCAGTAGAACACTTTGCAATTTCTAAACTTGCAATTTAGAAAACTATGGAAAAAATGGTCTTCAGTGATAGTATTTATTTAACTTCTACAAAAAATGATTTAAAACTGAAAATGAAAAAATAAATCTGTGTAAATTTGACAATTTTAATGGTTCAGTACAAATTTTAACATCTAAGCTGCTCTGAATAGTTGAAAAAAATTATAATTATAACTGATGAAAAAAAAATACTGACAATGTTAGGACTGCAACTAATGATTATTTTCATAATCAATTAATCAGCCGATTTTTTTTATCCGATTAATTGATTAATCGGATAAAATATTCCAATACCATCATTTTAAATAAAATCCATAAACTGCAGCTTATACAATTATCATCTTCAAACTAACAGTTTACATTAATTGTATAAGCTGCAGTTTATGGATTTTATTTAAAATGATGGTACTGGAATATTTTATCCAATTAATCAGCCGATTATTTTTCGATTAATTGATTAATTGGATAAAATATTCCAATACCATCATTTTAAATAAAATCCGTAAACTGCAGCTTTTACAATTATCATCTTCAAACTAACAATTTACATTAACAGAACTGTTTGTCCAATTTATATATATATATATATATATATATATATATATATATATATATATATATATATATATATATATATATATATATATATATATATATATATAATAGTAATATATAATAAAATTTATGCAGTATTTTTGTGGCTGTGCAAAAAATGGTTGCTTTGATCGTAGCATTTTATCTTGACATTAATGATCTTACTTGCGCTACACTACTTATCACTGCGTCTACGTTGAGCATTAGGAGCAATGTGGCCTTCTTACAAATAGATCACTCCCGTTATAATAAACAACAGAATTTACTCTTTTTTGAATTAAACTAAACATTTTAAGCAATTCACACCGATTTCCCCAGCCCCTTTTAAGATATAAACATAAGTTTGTGCTTGTGCATCACTGTCATTCTTCTGTGCCACACAAGCTCCACTTTGTAAAGTTTGCAGGTTAAAATCTTCTTCACTGCATTTAATATAAATTGCTCCAATGCCTTAGAGGACTTGGGTCGCACACTTTTTTTTTCCCACTGTCACTTGACGATTACGCCTCCGCCTGATGGTGACTGAGGTCATGTTGGGCATAAAAAGGCAACATAAACAGTAAACTGAAGAAATTTGATTGATTCTGAGTATTCTGCTAAAGCTAGTGGTGTCGTATTATGTGCGTTTGACGTCATGTGGTATCGACTGGGAAATGGCTTATACTTCCTGTTAGTGTTCCATTTGGGATTAAACTACCCTTCTAAAATTCATACACTAAACGGTAGAGTACATAGTGTAAGTGCATTGTGTGTAGTACATCATTTAGGACACAGTGTTTCCATTATGTTGGTTTTCATAATCAATTATTATTGATTTTATTGATTAGTTGTTGCAGCTCTAGACAATGTACTGCAGTGTCTCAGAAAAGTGTATTGTGACCTAATTTATCATGATAATGTATTTTCATATTTCCCAACCCTGTACACTATGGGAAAAATAGGTTTTTGTATTTCTTAAAGACTATTATTCTCTTTTTTCTTTTAATTGTGGTTTTCTGCTACACTGTGATATAATCTATACAAGTATTCAGTATTGTGCTGTGTTCACTGATTTGCACTGGTTAAGAAAAATATAATTGAGCTTACTGAAAGCACTGTAATAGAGGGTGAACTGGTTTCATTGATGGACCATGCTGTCCTAATGGACATCAGTTACCTTGGTAACAAAAGGATGGACTAATTTTGTTTTCAAGGATATGAAAGGGACAGCAGAAAGAGAGTTGATGCCTGGCTTTTTGTCCCCAGCAAACAGATGAACAGCTGTTGATGAAAGGGGAGCTTAAAAGGAAGACATAAAATTAAATGTGGATACAGAAGCTAATGGGGTCATCAAATTCCACAGAATTGACGGTGCATGACTTATAGATTTATTGTCCATGGGATCTTAGGAAATTTTGCATGTATCAATGTTGACTTTAATGTTGTGAATTTTGTAATTTGAATAGTGCTGGTATGTATTTTATTAAAATCGATGGAATGTTGAGATCTGAGGGAAAAAAATGTGTCATAAGAGCCACTAGCAATTACTTGCAGGCCATCTTTTTTTCAGTTTTCAATTGAAGTGAATGACTAATGGTCTATGTCTCATTAACAACTGACATCATTGAAGCACAGCCGCCGGGAAGGGTGTTGCGGGGAGGCAAATCCCACAACACTTTCAGATGAGGCTCAGAACGAACATGTTTGTATCATCGACTAGCTGACAACTGAACGTAAGTGTACATTGTTAGGAACAGAGACTTAAACGATGTAACTAATGTTGGAACAAGCTAGTGTTATTTAATCTACTTGAGAAAGATTGCAATAATTCCAGTATTCTCAAATGGAATGGAAAGTTAGCTACTAAACTGTTTGCTAGCCAGCTATGTTGTTATCAGCTAGCTAGCTGGTCTAACAAGCTAGCTATCAGAGAGAGAAAGACCAGTTATGATGGTTGAAGGTGACGTGCAGCTAGCTAGCTAGCTAGTAGCTACCTACCAAGCCAACTATCAGCCAGATTGGAATCCAGGTCCAGATGATCCCGTATGCAACTTGTGCTGTGAAACCGGGTCCAAACATTCTCAGGTGTAAATGCAGCTCTAATACACATTGACATTTTTGAGTAAAAGTTTTATATCCGTACATAATAATTGAATATTATTAAAAACTAATGGTGGTATTGATATCTGTGTAAGACTGTCACTTCTATAGAACAAGGGCAGGGGAATGTGAATATCCAGCGAATATCGAAAAATAGTGAAAAACTAATTTTATCCTGGTGGACATGTCATCCTCCAATACTGTAACCTTCTTAATGCATTTGAAAAGCATGTAATGCATGTCATAACTTCTCAGAGCAAAGCAACATTTTTTACAAAGGCACTGACATTTTTCAGTTAGTTAAATTACACTTGGGTTATGCGAGCCACAAAACAAAATAACTCCAACTCCAACAAGCAAAAACAGGTTTTAAACATTGTTAATTAGTAATTTTCAATATTAAGACAAAAAATTAGTGAGCACATCGTTATTTGTATTTTGGTTTTCAACACGGACCGTGTACTTTTGCATTAATTCATTATTCTATTTTTAATCTTAAATTTTTTTAAACTATTTTTAATCTTAAAAAATGAAAACCAACACACGAATGCTTTTATGATTTTTTAAAAATGCTGTAATTGATGTTTTAATGAATAATTGTTCCTTTTTCAAATGATTTCGAAATGTAAAATTAAATATGATCTGTTTTCTCAATTTATTAAATGAATGTGCTGATATCATAAAACAATAATAATGAAAAATATCAATTCTGCTCATCTCCAGGGGTAGGTCTCTGGGATATGCTGTTTGTAGCATGGAAGTAATTTAGGCCCCTAGGCTCAGCTGAATATGACTTCACTTGAACCATATTCTGATATCACTGAATATATGTTGAGAAAGCAAACAATCAGGGATGCAGAAAGGTGTTTTAGGCTGGGGGTTCTGTCCAGTTCAAATATGTACGTATATATATATATATATATATATATATATATATATATGTACATATAACGAGTTATTTCTTTTTTCTGTACTGTTATCTGGAGATCACATGAAAAATAAGTTGTGATCTCCAGATAACAGTACAGAATTTGTTTTCTTAAGGTGACGAGTTATTTTTCTCATGATGTCAAAATGCATGCTTATCATCATGGATTAGCACATCCATTTTTACTTTAATAAATGCAGTTTCTAAAAGCAAAGTAAACCCTTTAATGGTTGCTGTAATTATTCTTATGAATAAGGAGAGACCATTGTCCAAATTTTATTTCAGTTTTAAAAATAGAAAATTGAATGAACACAAAGGAACATGGACCACAAACATTTTGTTGCTTATTTGAATTAATTTCATATAAACAAAGCATAAAATTTTACACCTACAAATTTTTTTTATACAGAAAAAAAGACTCTCAAGTATCCCAAATCATGAGGGACAGTCCTGTTGTGATGTGATTGAAATTATCATGGAGACGCGGAGGTTTTATACACAAACAAAGTGTGCAAAAATGGTAATGAGAGTTCTCATTCTCGTTACTGAACTGCACACAAAGACTGATTATGTGTCTTGTCTCAAACACCCCCCCCCCCTCCCCTTCAAGATCAGTGTAATCTGTACATTTTCCATATAACTCTAAAAGACGTACAGATTCAGTCCTTAAAATCACAGATTTGAAAAAAATGGAAGGCCTCTGATCATCTGGAAAAATATATTGAGACATTTACCATCTCACACCACCAGATCAGTTCTGATCAGTCATAAAATTTAAATTCCAGTAATAACTGGGCAAATTCAGTGAAAGATTTTGTAGTGTATGCCCAGCTTTGAAGTAAAATTTGCCTCAAGAACAACTTAATAGGGAAAAATTAAGCAAAAGTCTACATGTTTACATCATGTTTACACGAACAGGATATCTGTATTTTGGCTTTTAAAAAAGTTTGAAGAGAATTGATTCATCCATCCATCCATCCATTTTCTATACCGCTTAGCCTACACAGGGTTGCAATGGAGCCTGGAATCTATCCCAGGGAACTTGGGCACAAGGCGAGGGATACCCTGGACAGGGTACCAATCCATCACAGGGCACAATCGCACACATATTCACACACTACGTACAATTTGGAAATGCCAATCAGCCTACAGCACATGTCTTTGGACTAGGGGAGGAAACCAGAGTACCTGAGGAAAATCATGGGTTCAACAACTATGATGTAAGATTTCAATCATGCAGATTTAGAGTTGGTCAAAAGTGACATACCCTAATGTTTCTGCCATTTATTCTGCCATATACTGCACAGTCTCTAGTTTTTTTGGATATTAGACTTCACTTTGAAAATATGGGTCTGTGGGTGATTCGGACCACATTGTAAGTGTTCAAACCTGGTGCATCAAAGCCAGGGGATAACCCAAATTTACCAAACATATAGAAATTGAAGAGCTGTCCATCCTGGGCTTCCAATGACACTGAGGCAGAACCCACCTGTAAAATGCAGGGGTATTGTTTCTCAAACACAACTCTAAAAACTCGATCTACAAGGTAAGACAACTTTATGGTTCGATATTTCTCAGGAATCAAGCTCTCAATTTGAGGCCCAAACTGCTGCATGATGAGGACTCCTTCTGGTCCAGCTTTGATCTCATAAAAGGTGATGTTACTGTATGTGTAGAACCCTACATATGGCACAGGATTGGGGGGAGGCACAAGGACCTGCTTGGCATCTCTGAAAGCTTTCTCCATGGCTGGAATGATATATGAATAGGCCTTGGATATCACATCCTGGTTCTGAGGCCTTGTACCTGCCATCAGAACAACCATACTGATTTTGAGTCGAGGTACTAGGGAGAATGTGGCGGAGTACCCATCCAAGTCCCCATCTTTACGAAGTAACTCATAACCAAGCTGTTCGTTCACCTCCCATGGAGTTCCAGTGCGGTTGGCAAAGTAATCTTTATCACAGTGGAACAAGGGAGTGAGCATTATCTTTACAGTGTCTGGCTCCAGAAGCTTGCGATGATAAGTGCCAAGAAGCATCATGGCTAGTTTGGCCAGATCAGCAGCTGTAGAGAACATCTGCCCCGATGGCTGATACCAACCTAGGTCATAGAGTGGTGCAGGTTGGCCGTTGGCATAGACGCCAACAGCCATGTGACTCTGAATGCTGGGGGTGATATCAAAGCCCGTGTCCTCCATTCCCAACCGGTCAAGGATGTTGTCAGTAATCCAGCGCTGGTAATTCAAACCCAACACCCTCTCAGCCAGGACATGGGCCAACAAGGAAAAAGCCAAGTTGCTGTAGTGACATCTTAAGGAAACAAAATAGATTTCTTAAGAAACAATGAATGAAATATTATATTAATGGTGTTTTACATGGTTTACATAGGTCTACTTTATGTCCAGAACTGTGTTACACTATATGGCTTAAAGTATGTGGACATCTGACTCACACCCTTATGTGGTTTTTGAACATCCCATTCCATAAATAGTCCTCCTTTGTTTATATAATAACCTTCACTCTTCAGGGAAGGCTTTCCACTAGGTTTTGGAGCATTTTTTGCATTGCAAGGGCATTATTGAGGTCATGCAGTGAAGTTGGGTGAGAGGGCCAAGGGTGCTGTCAGCATTCTAGCTCATCCCAATAGGGTCGATGTTGGGACACTGTGTAGGCCACTTGAGCTCTTCCACTGCAACCTTGGCAAACCAAGGTCTTCTTTTACTTTGCTTTGTGCACAGTGGCATTGTCATGTATTTGGGCTAGGCCTCTTAGTGCGAATGAATAGAACTTATAATGCTTCAGTATATGAAGACATTAAGACATCATATACAGGGTTGGAAGCTCTACTTTAAAAATGTATTCCGTTACAGTTACAAACTACTTCATAAAAAATGTAAACAATATCATAATCCAAGTATCACAGTATGAAAGTAATGTAATCTGATTACTTTTAGATTACTTAATGGTCACATACAGTGGTGCTCGAAAATTAGTGACCCTTTAAACATGTTAAAAATATCTGCATAAATATGCCCTAAAACATCATTAGATTTTCACACAAGTCCTAAAAGATGATGAAGAGAATCCAATTAAACAAAGAAAAATCTTATACTTGGTCATTTATTTATTGAGGAAAATGATATTACATATCTGTGAGTGGCAAAAGTATGTGAACCTCTAGCATTAGCAGTTTATAGGTGAAAATAAAGGCGAAATTAGAGTCAGGTGTTTTCAATCAAAGGGATAACAAACAGGTATGGGTGTGCGCCCTGATTTATTTAAAGAACAGGAATCAGAATCAGAGTCTGATCTTCACAACACATGTTTGTGGAAGTGTATCATGGCATGAATGAAGGAGATTTCTGAGGACCTCAGAAAAAAAGTTGTTGATGCTCATCAGACTGGAAAAGGTTACAAAACCATCTCTAAAGAGTTTGGACTCCAGCAATCTACAGCCAGACAGATTGTGTACAAATGGAAGACCATTATTAACCTCCCAAGGAGTAGAGACCAACAAAGATCACTCCAAGAGCAGGAGATGTAATAGTCCACGAGATCACAAAGTAACAGCTAAGCAACTACAGGCCTCTCTCACATTGACTAATGTTAATGTTCATGAGTTCACCATCAGGAGAACACTGAAAACAATGGTGTGCATGGCAGGGTTGTAAGGAGAAAGCCACTGCTCTCCAAAAAGAACATTGTTGCCTGTCTGAATTTTGCCAAAGATCATGTGGACAAGCCAGAAGGCTGTTGGAAAAATATTTTGTGGATAGATGAGACAAAAAGAAAAAATTTGTTTCAATGAGAAGGGTTATGTTTGGAGAAAGGAAAACACTGAATTCCAGCATAAGAACCTTATCCCATCTATGAAATGTGGTGGTGGTAATCTCATGGTTTGGTCCTGTTTAATTGCATCTGGGCCAGGACGATTTTATCAGTGATGGAACAATGAATTATACCACCGAATTCTAAAGGAAAATGTCAGGAAATCTGTCAATGATCTGAATCTCAAGAGAAAGTGGGTCATGCAGCAAGACAACGACCCTAAGCACACAAGTTGTTCTTCCAAAGAATAGTTAAAGAAAACTAGAGTTGATGTTTTGGAATGGCTGAGTCAAAGTCGTGACCATAATTCAATAGAAATGTTGTGGAAGAACCTGAAGCAATCAGTTAATTGAGGAAACCCAACAACATCACAGAGTTGAAGCTGTTCTATACTGGAGAACGGGCTAAAATTCCTCCAAGTCGATGTGCAGGACTGATCAACAGTTGCCAGAAACGTCTAGGTGCAGTTATTGCTGCACAAGGGGGCCACACCACATACTGAAAGCAAAACTTCACATACTTTAACCACTCGCAGATATTTAATATTGGATCATTTTCCTCAACAAATAAATGAACAAGTATAATATTATTGTCTCATTTGTTTAATTGGGTTCTCTTCATCTATGTTTAGGATTTGTGAAAATCTAATGACGTTTTAGGTCATATTTATGCAGATATAGAACAAAGGGTTCTAAAGGGTTCAGAAACACCACTGTGTGTAAATAAAGTCAAGAGAAAAGCAATATGATTTAAAATACTTCTAGTTAGAGCTTATTTTAGAGTTAGAGCATGTGCAATGTTTGGATTTGTTTTAAGAAAATAAATAAACAAATGAATAAATAAAAGATCACTGTCCCTGACGTGGGTAACATTACATCACAAAAGTTAGGGTGACCATACTCTGGTTTTCCAAAAAGAGGATGCCTTTTTTTCGTGTCTTAATAACATTCAAAACAGTGTTACTATGAATGCAGATTTTAATACACTGAAAAAGTCACACTATTAGCATCACATAAATATATATAAATTCCTACGTTATTTTGCATGGAATAAAATAAAATATTAGATGCCACGAGTGTACCTTCTGCCCCGTCTGCCATTATTTACACATTTGAATGGCCATGTAATTCGAAACAATGTGATAACTTGAAATTAAAAATGGACTTATATGGCCATGGGCATTGTTTCGACTCAGGACAGCTGTTTGCTGCTATTGTCAGACAACTGTTTGACACCGTACACAACAGTACTTCACCTTCGTGTGTTCGCTGAGAGTAGAGTAATGGTTGAGAGGCAGAATTTGGCCAATAGTTTCTGCAAGCCTTTTATAATCGACCAGCTGGTGTGCGAGAAGGTGGGAATTACAGAGAGGGGTTAAACCAATGCAAATATGTGCACACATGTTGCAGTATTACACCATAAGCACATCATAAACTAAAACCGAATCCCAGTCATTTTCTCAAAATTAGAAATCTTTTTTAAGGTCTCAAAAAGAGGACGTATGGTCATCCTAACAAAAACATTTCAGAGGACGATGTGTGTTCATTTCTACCAAAGTAACTGTACCAGGAGACCGCTCATGTGAGTCATGACTGGCAAGAGAGAACCAGAATTATAATCAAATAGCTGTCTATATTGTGTTTTGTCAAAAGATTCATTTATTTGGTTTTAAATGAAAAAATGTAATCCTGATAGTATTCACATTTTAATTTTTTAGTTTTTTTTTTTTTTTTTTTTTACAAAATGTACCTGCAATCCGATTACGTTGTTTTTTGACATAACTGTAATATATTACAGTTACCAGTTTTTTGTGTACTGATTAAGTAACGCCATTAAATGTATTCCGTTACTCCCCAAGCCTGATTATATACAATTGTGTGCTTTCAACTTTGTGCCAACAGTTTGGAGAAGGCCCACATATGGGTGTGATGGTCAGGTGTCCACAAACATTTGGCCATGTAGTATATTTCTTTCTTATTGTGTTATTTTCTAACTCACAATGTCAGTCCTATGGTGTAATAGAATAGAGAGGAAATTAAACTCTACAGTGTGCTGTACTATCATGAATTTAAAAAAGAGACATACTTGGTTCCTGGATCTGCAACCAGCACATCATCCTGTAGAAGATTGATTGCAGCTTGAGTCTTGCCCTTCCACAGCAGGTTAGTGGAGCGAAGTCTTCTTGGTAAACCTACATATCACATAAAATGGTTAGAAACTCATGCAGAGATAAAAAAAAAAAAGTTTGTTTATTTATTGCAAGGTTGGATATATTTGTATAAATGCTGTGTGGATTGGTACAAAGAGAAGGAGTCTGCACAAGCCAAATCATGTTTAACCCCTTTTATCTCATTATTTGGAAAATCCTTTTTTTCAGTTTATTAGAATATTGACTTGGGTTTTGTATAACAGGATTACAAACTTGCATAGAAACAATCTTAAACTACAATAGTATGATTATTTTAAAATATGCATAAATAGTAATTATGAAGAAAATGTACATGATATAGATGAAGCAGCACAAGTAAAGATTTCACTCATATCAGATTATATGCTATAAATAAATGCCTTGAGGATTATTTTGTGTTTAGTGGAGGGGGGCTCAGGCTGATTCTTTCTAGCCCAGAGAGTTGATTCATTTTGCCTTCCAGTGACAGTCATGTTTCAGGTAATTACACAAGGGAAAACACTCCCTAGATTTAGTGTGCTTTGGGGCTAATATTTTTCAGCGTGTGTTGCTGGCACATCCATAACAATGCCTAGGGGCACTTAGGCACTTATCAGAAGTGTGTGGCTCCCCTACCAAAAAGTACTGAAAGGCAGGAGTGCTTTCTGTAGTCAGTAGAAGGTGGGACCAGGGTGTGGTGCTCTAAAGGCATCTTGCAAATAGATTGTTTGGGGCATGCTGGGGCAAAAGAACCTGAACCCTCATTCTTTTGCAGCAAGCTTAAAGAGCGACCCAGACACACAACTCAGGTTCTGCAGAGTTCATTTGCACATACTGCATCCAGCAGGATGGACTGAGATAATCATACTTCATGACATTTATAAACTAAGTTGGCCCTTGTCCTGGCCCAGAAGCCCCACTTCCAGTTGTGAGGTCTCAATCAGCCTTACTGAGGGGTCTTTTTTTTTTCGAATGACTGCTCCAATGTTAGCATCTGTTTGCTACAGTGTTTGTGGCATGCAATTTCATATGTTTTAAGCAGACGCCGTCATTACATATCTGTGAATTATCTGTGTATGAGCATATCTAGGCATAGTGCTTCAAATAATGAAACTACAAGTATCAGTTACATGCATGTGTCAAATAATGACCTGCTTATGATTCATCATATTATTCATAGCTTGTGCCACAGAGCCTAAGTGCATGTGGTACGCTTGCATGAATTCCCATGAAAGCTGTCAATAAAGTCCTTGCACTATCGCATGGAAAACATTGCCATCATATGTGCTGTTTGATGTTGTAAGTTGCGTTGCATTGTCCAATGATATATGAGCCACAGCCATCAATTCTGGTTAGATGTTAACTGCATTTCATTGGGTTTGTACATGTACTCTCCTCAATGACAAAGTTTAATCAAATCAAATCAAATCAAATGATAAAAAAACTACAGTATTGCATGGCCAGGTGTGAGGCCCTGTAAAGGCGTAGGCCACATGGCTCTGTGTGGTCACACACTTGGCACAGCCCATGAGTGCACGTGTGGACACAGCACATCAATGGCTGTGGCCGGTACAAAAAGAGAATAGAATAACTGTAATGACTACAACACCCTGAGGAAACCCGGGAGTCTATTGGTTTAACTCCATGAAGAATAGAACAGTTAATAGCCATATTGCTCCCCAATCACAAGGTTTCATCTAAATAATAGAATAAAAGCAGAGATATGAATTCTTAGATGCATTCATGTTTGTTACAAAGAAAGTTAAAAACATCTTAAATCCAATAAGGTTGAATAAAATCCAATAAGCCTGAACAAATTCGGAACAAAGAATATAAAAAAATGGAAAAACAGAAAAGAAAAAGTACATAAAAGTGCTACATTACAAAATTAAGGGGAAAGGCAAAAGACAAATAGAAAATACACTACTACACTGAACACACCTTAGTCCATATAGGACACTTGAGAGGAATTAATTCAGTTCTGTGATAATGGGTACAACTCACCTCCACTGCATAGTAATACCTTAATGAGCCACATAAAAGAAAAAAGCTTCCAATTAAGTCCAAAGGGCTAACAAATGAGGAATGACTTGGCTGCAGGCCTAACACAGTGAATGTAGTCACTGACAGGTGCAACTCAATCAGGCAGTGAACACAAACACTGTCACTTATAACAAAGCCATAACAACACAATGAAGAAATTGTACCCGAAGCAGCGTGGCAAGGCCAAAGCATGGCTAAAGTAAACAGAATGCAGCATGGCAAGGCAGTACATAGGGAAAGTTTCACCAAAGCAGCAACACAGCAAACAGACACACAGCGAAGCAGTAGAACAGCGGAAGAGTAGTTGGTAGCATCTGGCACTGCTAACCCTAACACCACCACTCTCTGAATGCTCCTAGAGTGTATACAGCCATTCATAATCTTTGGCTCAATCAGACAGCCCCAGGCTCATTGGAGGACCCTTTGATCTCTAAAAAATTTTAATGGAACATCGAACTGGAGCTGAGTTTCTCCTACCAACTAGGAAAGGCATCACACTGCATCACATGCCGCCAAAAAAAGCATGCAAGTCATCTACACAGTGAATAATATCTACTTAATGCAGATGAGGCCACAAACACAGTGGAGAAAAACTCCCCAACCCCATATAAATGTAGAGTTGAATGTCCAAATACAAAAATGGTGAGTGACTTGCTAAATACAGGGCACTAGTGCACACAAAGGATAAACCAACTTCAGTCTAATGGGTGCTACAAATCCCAATAGTGCGTTAAGAATAAGTGTTGTAATATAATAAGAAAAGACACCGACCAAGTAGAAAGCAAATAAGAGGAGGTTATGACCAGTTTTGCAGGAAGGGCATTGATACAGTAACTCTGACAATAGTCACAAGCTGCTAAGTAGATAACTTCATACTGTGGTCAAGCAGTCCAACATGCTCACAGGCAACGTAAAAGGGAATGGCTGTTGTATGGTTGTGGCAAGAGTTTATTCATGTGTTTTGCACTGCCCTTGGCAGTTAGGAGGGGTGAAATAGCTTTATTGAGTGATAAGAGTGATAAGGCCATATAGTTAAATTCACAATGAGAGACGTGTTGGTTGGAGATGGGTCATAAAGAAAGACAGAAACCGTAAGATGAAGTAGGAAGTCACTTACCAGAGAGATGACTGGCCATTCTACGCAGCGTAACTGAGGAAGAGCGAATCTGAACCTCACTGCTATCCAGGAAGATCAGACCATCTGTCACATATTTCAGCTCGGAATTTTTGCTCTTCCCCAGTGGGTTTTTGATGGTGAAATTCTCCACATACTTCTCCAGTGGGTCATCTAATGAGCCCACTTTACCATCCTCCCATAGTCGGTAGAGCATCAGAGTGGGGAAGATCTTAGATATACTTGCAATCCTAAAGACAGCACATACACATATGGGGATTTTCTTCAACAGTGAGTCTAATATTTTTGACTCGCAGACTCTCAAAGGGTATCAACTAGGACCCTAAAGGGTTCTCGAGTTTGTTTCCCTTAGGAAAAACTACAACAGACAACAAGGAAACTTTCTTTTGATGTAGCACCTTACAGAGAGCGTTTCCATTTTAGAAAAGGTTCAGTGAACGGTTGTATGTTTAAACTATTAACTGTTAACATCCAAGTAACCTTTAAAGATTTTTTTAAACCAATTTTTTGTACTGCTGTATAAATATGAATCTTTAAAAACAACAACAAGAAGATTTTAAAAAGTCATAGGCTCAATAAAATATGTTTCCTTGTAATTTCAGCCTTCCCTTTTTCCCCTGAATTGCTGTTGTGTTGTCAGGTTCAGTTTTATTCTTGTGATAATTCCTGTGGTGTGTCAGGAAACGGGCGTAAAAACGGATGCAAATGCAATAAAATGCTTTTATTGAGAGGCAGGCAGACAAATCTAAATCGTGATCAAAAATCTAATCCACAAAACAGGCAAGGGTCGGGCAATGTACAAACAGTGATAACAAGGGTAATCCAAAAGCATAAACCAAGATCAAGAAATGATGTAAACAGCCGTGGAATCAAGTGGCGAAACGCTTAAATCAATACCACAAGATGCACGAAGACACACAGGTGGTTTAAATACACCGAATAATCATGGGGGAAACTAGGAACAGGTGAGACAGACATCACACGTGAAAGATATAACAATGAGAAGACAGGGAAGGAGATGGGACATGAATGAAAACAAAAACACCTGTTAAAATAAACAATCTGTCACAACCTGGAAGCACCGCTTATGCCCGTTTTGGTGTTCAGTGCTCGGTGACATCCCTGACATGGTTTTGCATTTTTCCAGCATTTGTGTTGTTGGAAAGTATTTGGTGTCTTGGGATTTTGTTTTGTGTTGTGGTGATTTTGTTCTGCTGATGCACTCTCAAATGAAACTAATATAACGTCAACACAATGCAAATTATAAGAGCTATAAAGAATGTAAAAAACAAAAACAAAAACAAACTCACAAATGTTGCTGAAAGGAGAGTTAAAGACCAGACAATATTAGCAAAGCTGACAACATGTTAACTTCCAGGAAGCATCTTCTATGACAGCAGCTTCATCTGAATTCAGCATCAACATATAACAGCCTGGTGTCCAGACTTCTGTTATTTTCTCTGCTGTGGTTGAATACCGCATTTGTATTACTGGAAGATTTTCTATTGCCAATATTAGACACTGCAAGCTAATGATTCATTAGGCACACTATTGTGTGACATGCAATTGACCCTTGAAAAAGGAAACCGTGCTGACTTGTAATTTAATATTTAGAGCATTAATTGTGTTTAGTTGTTTTATTTAAGTTTATTTTATGCAATGCTGCAAGATGCAGACAGATTTATTATATAACAGATTTATTATAATTGTTATTGTAAGGGGCTCAAATGTGCCACACCAACTGTAAAATCAAAGTTCTAGTATTGGATTTATAGCATTTTAGATGAAAAGAAAAACCACAGCACATCATAACAGAATTAGAGTAGTATTTGAGTATTTGTCCATCTCCACTATAGATGTTTTTACTAGTAATACTAATAGTAATTTTAATACTAGTATTAAAATGTATTACTCATAAAACGCTTTGGCATTGTAATTGTCATTAACACTTAATAATAGCATTACCAAGTTTTTATTCAGACTTGAAATGAAACCTCTTGAGTATAATTCATGAATTATCAGAGCAAGTATAACTCTTAATTGCTTTTTCAAAACATGAATAGGAAAATCAGCATACGCTAATTTGGACATATCACTGCCTTCTTTCTCAGTTGGGAATGAGCCTGAATGCATATACAGCAATTAGCCAACATAATTTCAGATTAACATGAGGTAAGCTTATTGTTACCTTTTGAAAATTATGGCCACATTACATTCTAAGGTATTACTTTGAAACTAAACAATCTACCGTATAAAAGAAGTCATTTCATAAGAAAATTACAGTTCAGGTCCCATAATTAATCCTTTCCTCCATTCTTTTTTCATAAATTAAGTTAAAAATGCAATTTGTTTATTTTTCTTCATGTATTGAAAGCACTAGTAGTGCAGTTATACAGTCGATGCTTCTGGCTGCAGACCCACAGGCAATTTATTCTGAAAGAGAAGCATATAAATAGATCGATTTGAACCTCTGAAAACAAGAAGTGTCTGTAGCTTGTAACTGACACTCTCTCATTCCATACAGGCACCAGTCCATTATACTGAGAAAATCAGTTAGAGGCAGTTGGAGTCCAAAAATACTTACAGTCTGTTACATGGATGCTATCTCCTTAAATCATGGTTTACTTGGCAATTTGATCGTGTACTGTGCCAGCTAGCGGTAACATCTCTTATCTGTCTGGCCAGTATGTCTCAGAAGAAATTTACTTTACACAATAATAATACTTGCAGGAAGGCTATTTATACATGATAATGAAATTCAATATATATTCATATGTATATTATATTAAGATTATCTACTTGTGACATAAAAAAACAGATGCATAGTTCATTACGATTCTGAAAATAAATAAAAGGAATATAAACACTAAAGAGTGTTTGTGCATTGTGTTCATTAACCAGATTTCAAAAGTAATTATTATAACTTTCATATTAAATATTTTTACATTAAGTTGGTTTAAATATTACATATATTCAATACTTGCACGGCCAATATAGTATTATATGTCTTTAATAGATTTGTCATTACATCTTTAAACACAGTGTGAAATTCTGAATGTGTTTTTTTTTTCTGTTGTTATTCCTGGTTTGACTTTTGCTTTTTCTCTTGATTTTGAGTTCATCCTGCATTGCTCTGTTTGAATGATCAACTACCTGGTTTTTGGACCACAAAATTATCTTCTAATTTGGATTGTTAATCAAATCAAGCTCGCACTTACCTTCACCAAATCTACTTGACGTTACTTCAAAATGCTCTTCACAGTTTTTGAGTTAGTCTTCACATAATAGAAGGTCTTCAGTTATACAGTTTATAATTGTTCTAAAAGTTCTATAACCTATGAGAAAGGCAGGGCTTGTGGGAGGATTTAAGAGACCATGTAAGGGAAGTAGTTTTAATTCATTAGTAGCCAGAGTAAAATAGTTAATTGGATTGGAAAGTGTTTTGTTTGCAACTGTTTAAAATGATAGCTTTTAGAAGAATACCTTATCTGCATTTGGAAGAGGACTTGTTTGAGTGTGTGCTAAATTACAAGAAAAATAAAGAACAATGCCGTAAATGGGCTGAAAGTTGTCCACCCTACTGTCAGGAGCTCACCTGTAGATGGTATACTCATTAGGAGGTGCTGATTTAGGGTCACTGCCATTCCTCTTTCCAAAGTTTCCTGTCCACAACACGGTGTCATTGTAAATGACGATGGCAGATATTGTGGGGAGGCTGGTGGGATTGATGCTATGTCTGAGAACTGCATCCACCTGGAAGAGGACATTGCATATTAATACATAATTATTTACAGCTTTCAGAAACTTTCAGAACAACTAAGGCTGCTGGAAATAGTGGTCATAAATTCTCTTTCCAAATAATTTTTTACTGCCTGATATGTGCTGGAATAACTGGCTTTAAGGAATATAGAGCTCAAAAGGAATATGAGTTGAGTAGGTTTGGACTGTTTAAGGAAAGCATACAGTTGAATTTCGATGGAGTAATTGAATTTCTATTCAGATATCCTAAAGAAAGTTTTAAAGTGTGACTTATGAGAGATTAGTGTTTTTGGTGGGGTGATTTGTAATTGGGAAATGCTTACTTTCTCCAGTGCTGCCTTCAGGTAGGGGATTGGGTGCTCCAATGGAGTGGGCTTGGGGTATCGGGGACATAGCTTCTCAGATTTAAGAGTTTTTGCCAGATCTTCTTCTGAAGAAAGATGCAGGAGAAAATGTTTAGAAAAAAAAAGAAGGAACCCTAAAGCAGCTAAAAAGCCATCATTAGACATGTATAGCGAGGAGTTTTCTGAGCTTGCAAGGCGGAGTTTGCTGAAATCTCAGTTATTTGTGAATCATACCTTGAAATTAAGTTGATTTTCTTGTGCGATACTGGCTCGAGAGAGGAGCAATGTTAAGTCCAGGGCCACTGCCTGACAACTTGTTGTAATCACAATATGTCACACTGAAATTCATGGTTGGACTTTGTAAATGTAAATCAATACACAATGGAACAGCATTCAATGGCAATATTAAATACATATATACGACACTACTACTTAATTAATTACTTGCAGCATACCTGTAAAAGTTCATTTTCACACTGCCGGAGACAGCATCTTAATCAGTGACATTGCTTATCTCAAGGAGCAATTTTCAGTGCCAAATTAATGTTCTATTTTTCGTAGCCTACTTGCCACACAGGCTGCGTCATAATTCATGTTTGAGTACAAGTGGGACGAGAGGGGAGAGGACATGCAATGCGTAGCGAGAAGGAAGGAGTCTGGTGCAACTGTGACAAATAGATGACAGCTAGACACATCACAACCATCAAAATGTCATCAAAACTAGAAAAGAAGGATATAGACTTTTACTAAATGTAGATATCTGTATTTAATATCTCTATTTTAAAATTTTGTATTGATAAATGTTACTATCAAAGTCAAATACTGTATCTAACTAACCTTAATGATTAATGATCAATGGTGGGATAACCTTGTTGCTTTCTAGCTAAAGATAGTGGACTTGGCACTGTTTTGATTTGCTTGCTAGCTCAAAGGCCCTCATAGACCAAAGACAATGAAAAAAACAGCACATTTCATTCTGTACCACTGTAGCCTTCAGGACTACATAGATATCAATATACAAAACTCAGCCTGAATTGCAATGAGGATTGCTGTTTGTTTATATGCTTTGTATATAATTCTGCAAACTTTCTGTCTCCTATGATGAGGTAGTTTGGAAAAAAATGTGGTTAAACTCAGATTACTCAGTTGGCTCCAGTTGTGACATAATAAACTGTACAGACAGCAAAGCAATGTTACCTGAATATTTTCTGTTTTGGGATATTGGAATATTTAACTTTCAGATAAGAGTTTAAGTTTAAATCTATTCTTTTTTGAGTGCAATTATTGTTCATTATCTCCATCATAGTTTGCATTCATAGAGTTTTGTTGTGTTAGTTGTTCAATGTTTTGCAGTAAGCAGTTATGCAAAAATAAAGGATGTGCTCTCTACTCATTGCAGCTATTTTATAAGCTGCCTAATAATAAGGGTAGAAGCCACATTGTTAAATTAATCCAAGTTTGCAGTGATTATTATAGTGATTATGTGACAATTATAACTAGGACTATTCATGCAGCAATATTGTGGCGATATTAAATGTTAATACTTGACATCTTCTCATTTATATCTCATTATCTTTCTTTATATTTTGTTTATTTATTTTTAAGTTGTCTCTTGCTTTTATTTTACATTGTATTGCACTTGACAGCAGTATTCTAGCCACAGGGCTTTTTTTAGAGGGCTTATAGACAAGTAGTTCCATTTAGAAAGTGCATAATTCTGCATACATTTGCATAATTCCCATCGTGAATAATACCCGTTATATTATGTTTGTATAAGCGGAGCTTTTTGGAAATAATAAGGATTTATGTACACAAGTACACATATAAAAACAACTTTTTACATTTTTATGTTCCTTATATAATGGTCACAGAAAGTTCAGTTGGTGTAATCATATCTAGCTACATTAATAAAGTTAATAGAACACATTGTATCCTAAAGAATAAAAATCTATAATGAATTTATCATGTGATAAACCATATGTTTACAAGTTAAAGTAAATGATAGCATTGGGTCAGACAAGCAATCCATTTGCCGTGTAAATGTAGGCCTACAACCACAGACATTGCTTATCCAAATACAGTGCTGTGAAAAAGTACTTGCCCGATCCTCTACTGTTTTTGTGTATATCTCATACTAAATTGTTTCAGAAATTAAAACACAATCTAAAACAAAGGCAACTTGAGTAAACACAAAATACAGTTTTTAAATGATAATGTTATTTACTGAAGAAAAAAATTATCCAATTCCAATTGGACCAGTGTGAAAAGGTATTTGCCCCCATAGTTACTCATTTCAAAAATCTATGAAATTGCATTCGTAATGCAAATTGCATTCATATTGCATGCATGAAATTGCATTCATAATGCAACCAGACCTGATTACTGCAAACCCTGTTCAATCAAATCAACACTTAAATATAACTTTTTCAACAGCATGAAGTTGGTTAAAAGTTATTACCCAGTAACACACTATGGCAAAGTTGGAAGAAATTCCAGAAATGATGAAGAAGGTGACTGAAATACATCAGTCTGGGAAGTGCTATAAAGCTATTTCAAATACTCTGGGACTCCAAAGAACCACAGTGAGAGCCGTTATCTCCAAATGGAAAAACTCAGCACAGTAGTGAACCTTCCCAGAAGTTATTGGGAGAGTTTGGTTTCAGTTATTGCTGCTAAAGGTGGCACAACCAGATTTTAAGTTTAAGGGGGCAATTAGGTTTTCACACTGGTGATAGGTGTTGCATAACTTTTTTTGCTTCAATATATATATATATATATATATATATATATATATATATATATATATATATATATATATATATTATAAAGTCTGTATTGTGTGAAGAAATCACAGCACTGTATAAATCTACTCCACTTCTTCCTTAACTGCTTTTGAATGTTCTAATCCAGCCTCCACCCAACAAAAGAGCATGTAATAGGATCAACCATTAACAGAGAATGACATTGACACATGAAATCACTATTTGCACCTTTATATTACAGCCTTCAAATAGAAGGTTACAAATGAAGATTATAACATTACATTCATAGAAATGTGAATACTGAAAGAGGAACTTTACGGAGAAATACATATTTAAAACTAATCTCACCAGGCATTAGCTTGGGCAGATGATATTGCCAGAGGAAACAGCCTGTCATAATGATAGACAGCATTGCAAAGAAGATGAAACCTAAATGAGTCCATTTCACATCCATCCTGCTGGTTGTGGTAAGTCTCTTGATGGCAGCCGCTGGAGTATGCTGAATAAATACATATTACAGGATAATAAACACATGGAGTAAAGCTTAGGCAGAAACTGATTCTTCTGATTTTTTTGTTCATGGTGTTTTTGATAAACACAAAGATGCATCATTTAACCCTATTGGATTGGACTTTGTCACTTGCTCTTTAAATACACTTTCAGTTTTACTGTTTAATTAAAGAAAGGAATAAATTACTATTTTAATTAGATGTAAGATCCATTCAAATAACAGCTTCACCATGAAGTCTGGATTAATTCCCAAATACAGTAAATCTGATTAGTGTGTGACAGAATAAGAATAGGAAGAAAATCCCCAATAAACCAATAAATCAGCAAAAAAAAAAAAAAAACGTAGCAATAAACCCCACACAAAGTCTCGTCTCTATTTTTATTGGATTAACACGAAACACAATGATGGTGTTCTATGAGAGATAGATGATAGACTGAAAAGTCCAATTCAAATCTAACAGATGTATTTTTGGGGTGATGGTGAAACCAGCTAAAAAACAAAACAAAAAACAACCTAATTGTTACCAAACCCAGTGATACTTATTGCTATATTTTTTTCAGACAAGACTGACTGAGCTACACAGTGGTAATTCTACAGAGTGAAACCCAGTAGAAATCCGTATAATAAAGCATGCAGTACTCACCATATAAAAATACACTTTCTTCAGTCTCTACAAATATGCTGATTCTTCATGTTGGAATTTACTTCAAAAGTGCTGAACATCATAATGGCTGACCTTTGACTATTGGGCAATAGTTTGGGATTGTCATTGCTGTGAAATGCTTTGAAAATTCTATTTCCTTTCCCACCTCAGGACACTACTTGACATTATAATCCTGAGATTTACTCCTCTCAAGCCCAACCACAGTAGGGTTGCCCTTAATCCCTGCAAATCGAGTCACTTCTGGCTGGTTGGCTTCTGACAGCAGAAGCGCAGGCCATACCTTACTGTTTACTATTGTAAGATCTCTCAGGCTTAATTATCACTTCTATGCAGATAATACTCAGATTTATATTCACTCTAAGCCGGCGCTATTTCTGAGTTCAAAATGAAAAAAAAAAAAAAATTAAAATTAGGAGTTATTTTTGATTCAAGTATATCTTTTGACCCACATGTGCAATATACTTTTCCTGTGACTGAAAGGCTTATCAACACTTTTGTTTTTTCTCGTATTGATTCCTAAAACCACACTAAATAAATTGCAATGTGTGCACATTCTGTTCAAAAAGACTGGTGACATCGATACTGAAGTCCTTGCGCTGTCTCCTATTCAGGTTTCGCACTGATTTTAAAATCTTTATGCTCACATATAAGGCACTGCATGGTCTGGCCCCACAGTATCTGTCTGCACTTTTAACTTTATATACTCCCAAGCATCATTTGCGCTCCTCTCGAGCTGGTTTACTGGCTGTAAACAGACATGGTTGCGATCTGTAGGGGACAGGGCTTTCTCACCATATGCTCCTAGACTCCGGAATGCACTCCGTGCTAATATTAGAGATGCACAGAATTTAAGCGTTTTTAAATCTAACCTAAAAACAAATTTTTAGGCTAGCTTTTTCTTGATGGTTTTAACTATTTTGTATTCAAGTCTTTTTTTTTTTTTGTACGCTTTGTGTTTTTATCTATGTATTTTTATTTTCTTTGTATTTTTATTGTGTAAAATGCCTTGAGAAGCTGCTTTAAAGGTGCTATATAAATTAGGTTGTCCTTTTTAACAACAAATGCAGTCCAACATGAAGATCAGAGAGCTGACTATGGGAGAAAATCAACCCATTTTGAAGCTGATAAAAGAGGGAAAACCAGTCAGATGCATTGCACAAACATTGGGAATAGCCAATACAACATTTTGGAATGTCCAGGGAAAAAAAAGAACCCACTGGTGTACTAAGTGCAAGAGGCCGAATCGATCAGCCAAGGAAAACAACAGGTGATGACAGAAACACAGTGACAGCTGTGAAGAAAAACCCAAAAACAACTGTCAATGACATCACCAACAAGCTCCACAGGGCAGGGGCTAAGGAATCACAATTCAATTTACAAAGAAGACTTTAAGACCAGAATATAGAGGCAATAGATGCACAGGATGCATGGCACTCATCAGCAGTAAGAATCAGAAAGCCAGATTGGAATTCGCAAAGAAATAGAGAGATGAGCCACAAAAGTTCTGGAACCAAGATTAACCTATACCAAAGTGATGGAAAGGACAAAGTATGGAGAAAGAAAGGATTTGCTGATGATCCAAACATACAAGCTCATTTGTGAAAAATGGAGGAGGTAGTGACATGGTTTGGGTTTGCATGGCTACCTCTGGAACAGGCTCACTTATCTTTATTGATTATTACAGGAACATTTTGTCTGCCAATTTACAGAGAAATGCATCCTTATTAATCGGGAGGAACTTTAACATGGAACCAGACAATGATCCAAAAAACACTGCCAAATCAACAAAGGACTTTTTCGGCTGGAAAAGTGGAAGGATTTATACTGCTCAAGTCAATGACCAGACCTTAACCCAGTTGAGCAGCATTTAACCTCCTGAAAAGGAGACTGAAGGAAGAAACCCCTGAAAGAAACAACGAATGATGCTGCCGTAAAAGATTGGAAAAGCATCTCAAAAGATGAAACCAACAAATTGGTGTTGTCAGTGAGTCACAGGCTTGATGCAGTTATGCCTGATAGGGCAGCCATCAGGGGGCAGCACAACTCAATCCAGAAGCTGATGAGGCAGTCTCACCACCCAAGCTAAAGCCAGAGACCTACAGGCTGGCCTCTCAAGACAGAGGCTGATAGCGTAGCCACTCCAACCAAAGTCAAGCCAGAGGCTGATAGGGTGGCCACTCCAGCCCAGCTCAATTCAGAGGCCGACAGGGCAGTCTCACCAAACCAGATCAAGACAGATGCCTATGGTGTGGCCTCTCTAGCCATGCCTTGTCAGCCTCCCATTCTATGATGCTGATGAGGCAGCCTCATAAACCATGCCCAAGCATGATGGTCGACAAGGCTTCTCGTGTCCAGTCCCCTCCATCACCTGACTCTGGCAAGGACCTCATCACTCCTCCACCTTACTCAGTCAGGGACATTGTTGCTCCACCACCTGACTCTGGTAATGACATTTTCACTCTGCTACCTAACTCCAGCAAGGATGTTATCACTCCACTACCTGTCTTTAGTAAGGATGTTGTCACTCTGCCTCCAATCATGGTGGTCATCTCTCCACCTACCTGCTTTGCTGGGGGCTTTACTCATTATGGGCAATGCCTGCTTTGGGACCCAGAGTAATTCTGAGTCTAAGGTATGTATTATATCACATTGTTTTTGCTCTCACTCTTGTTTTTTTGCTCTTGGATGATCCTGTTTTTTGTTAAGGACACAGAGACTGGGGGACCCAAATGCAGAACACAGACACAGTGACGAAATAGAATAGGACTGCAATAAAGTGTAGCTGGGGTCGGTATTTGAACTTGAGTCCACCACGGCAGAATCGAGGGCTCAGCTGGAGCAGGCTTGAGTGCTGTTGGCAGTGTGAAAGCAGTGTGAGAGCTGACACAGCACATGTCAGGGGGCTGTCATGAACTGGCTTGAGCTGGGAGACATGAAAGATGGGGTGGATGCGCAGGAACCTAGGGAGCTGGAGCTTATCTGCCAATAGATTGATAATGCTGTCAACAGTGAATGGTCCCAAGTACTGGGGTGAGAGTTTTTTGGCTTGTATCTTGAGTGGAATGTCCCTGGCCAAAAGCCATACCTTCTGACCTGGTTGATAGTTGGGTGCGGGAACCCGACGGCGGTCATCTCAGTGGTGCTTCCAACTCCTGGTTGGCCTGCTGTACCTGGCCATTGGTCTGGGGTGAAACCCGGAGGATAAACTGAGAGTGGCCCCAAGGACATTGCAGAATGCCCTCCAGACCTGGAAAACGAATTGCGGCCTGCGGTCTCAGAAAATATACTGGGGGATGCTGGGCAGGAGGAAGATGCTGGCTGACAAGGATGTCTGTGGTTTCTCGGGTAGTTGGGAGCTTGGGAAGGGCCAAAAAATGTACAGCTTTTGAGAACCGGTCTATTATGGTAAGGATGATGGTATAAAGTCCAAGGCGATGTGCGACCAGGGACAACTGGGTATCAGAAGGGGTTGAAGTAGGCCGGCAGGTGGGCGGTGTAGGGCCTTATTACAGGAGCACATGGAGCAGTTGGAGATGGCTTGCGTGTCGGCATCCATTATAGGCCACCAGAAGTGCCATTTCAAGGAGCCTAGGGTGCGGTTGGAGCCAGGATGACATGCGAACCAGGACCCATGGATCCACTGGAGGACCTGGGAACGTGCAGCATAGGGGACAAACAGGTGACGAGGCGGCCCATTACCTGGGTCGGGTTGGGTGTGTTGTGCTCTCAGAACCTTGGACTCAATCTCCCATGTGACTGCCCTACCATGCTGGGCAGAGGGAATATGGTGTTAGGGTCTAGGGTGTCCTGTTCCTCTTAAGAGAACTGGCAAGAGAAGGCATCGGGCTTAGAACCAGGGCTGTAGGTGATCATAAAATTGAACTGCCCAAAGAACAGGGCCCAACGTGCTTGACAGGAGTTGAGATGCTTTGCAGACTCAGGGGTCCACACAAAGAGGGTAGAGGTGGAGGTAAACCTGTAGACTGTAGTCTCATATGAACTGGCAGTAGAAGTTCGCAAACCCGGGGAACTGTTGAAAATGTTTCCAGGTGGTAGGTCTGGGCCACTCGATGACCGCTTGGATCTTTTCGGGGTCCACCCTCTCCCACCCACTCTCAATGATGAACCCCAGGAACCTGACTGAGTTGACATGGAATTCACACTTCTCCTCTTTGGCAAACAGGCGGTTCTCCAACAGTCTCTGCAGGACCTGACGGACATGACAAATGTGCTCAGCAGGGTTTCGGGAGAAGATCGATATTGTCGTCCAGGTATACAAAGACAATACAGTTCAGGAAATCTCGGGGAATGTCATTGATCAGGGCTTGGAACACTGCCAAGCCCTGATCGGTGAGGCCAACTGGCATAACCAGGTATTCAAAGTGGCCCAGGTAGGTATTGAATGCTGTCTTCCACTCATCCCCCTCTCTGATGTGGACAAGGTGGTATGCATTCCGCAGGTCCAACTTAGTGAAGATGGTGGCCCCATGCAGCGGTTCGAAGGCAGAGTTGAGGAGCGGTAGGGTGTACTTATTTTTGACTCTGATGTTAATGAGACCCTGATAGTCAATGCAGGGGGGAAGGGTCTTGTCCTTCTTGTCCACAAAGAAGAAGCCAGCACACATGGCGAAGGAGGAAGGACAGATTATGCCAGCCACAAGGGACACGGATGAGAGGTCTGGAGGCCTTAGGGTAGGAAGTGTGCTAGCAGACCCCATGGGAGGAGGTGCAGATTTCAGACAGGAGGAATGGCAGAAGTGACTCCAGGTGACAACTCTCCCAGCTGACCAGCTAGGGGAAGAGATGATCTTGAACTGGATGAGTTCTCAGTGGTTACCTGAAAGAACCAGGTGCAATGGAACAGTATGGTGAGTCACCTTGGCCAAGAGTCTCCTGTCCAGCATGTTAACCATTGGGGGGATCCAGAGATTCCACAGGAAGGCCAGACTGGGATGCTAATGCATGCTCCAAGAAGCTGTCCTGAGCACCGGAGTCAGTCAGGGCAAGTAGGCGGATGGATATGAGATGGTGTTGCAGGGTAGCAGAAACTTGGAGCCAGGATGGGGAAATCTGAGGTGAGCAGCTTGCCAGTAGCTCCCTTTCTACTGGCAAGCCTCTCATTTCAGGTAAAGGGGACAGGTGGCAATGAAGTGGCCTGATTGGCCACAGTAGACACTTGGAACTGGCGGTCACGCTCAGCTGGGGTGAGCTGGGCCTGACCTACCTGCATGGGTTCTTCGGCTGCCAGGGGGGATCTGGAAGGGCCCTAAGGGCTGAAGCTCTTCAGCTAGGTTGCTGGACAAGAGGGAAGGCAGACGGGGGGGGTTTGGGGCCAGCCGGCCCTCTCTCAGCGCCGCTCTCACAGGTGGGTATCCAGCTGAATGGCGAGGGAAATCAGCACATCAAGAGAATCTGATTCATCTTTCACAGCCAGCTCATCCTTCATCTGCTCACCGAGCCTGTTCAGGAACTCTCCCTGGAGTGCCTCCTTGTTCCACCCAGTCTCTCTCGGCCAGGACACAGAGCTCCACTGAATACTTTGCTACACTGCGGGGCCCCTGGCGGAGGGAGAGTAGACACATGGCAGCCTCCTTCCCTTGGTGGTGGCAAACCCTCTGGAGCTCATCAGTGAACGAAGAGATGGAGGACCGCAGAGGGGGCTGTTACCCTCACACAGCAGTGGCTCAAGCTAGGGCATCCCCCCTTAGAAGTCCCATGATACAGGCCACCTTGGCTTCATCTGAGGCATAGGTATGGGGACACCGGGCATACACGAGGGAACCCTGGAGCAGGAAGGCCTTGCACCTCCCTAAGTTGCCCACATAGGGTTCTGGATCTAGGACATGGGCTTCATGCCATGATGGACAAGGAGGAGGAGCAGGAAGGGTCAATGGTGTAGACAGTTTGGGATGGGAGCCAGAAGATGTCTGGGTCAGTTGGGGGAGGATACGGTAGAGCTCCTCAGTGAGGAGCCCAATCTGGTGGGCCATGGCTTGGTGGGTCTTGGTAAGGGTGCAAAGTTGTTACTCATGCTGTCCCAGGAGCGCTCACTGATGGGACAGAGCTCACGGCGAAGGGTCTGGTTCTGCTGGGTCCATGGTGGCCAGATTGTTCTGGTAAGGACACAGAGACTGGGGAACCCAAATACTGAACACAGACACAGTGACTGAAGGTTAGGAGGATTTATTGATGAGAAGAAGAAGCAGGATTGTGTGATAAAGGACTGGCATAAAGTGCAGTCAGGGTCGGGATTTGGGGCCGCCACAGGAGAGTTGAGGGCTCAGCCGATGCGCCACGGCACAGAGTGCTGTTGAACCACAAGGGAGGCAGGTGGTGCTGGGCATAGCAGGATGTGAGCCGTGGGAGAGCAGGCAGTAGCATGGGTGCTGGACCTGGAACACGAGGGAATACAGACAGGATAAGCATGGGGAAACTTAACTAAGAAACACTGGATATAATCACAAAGAAAATGCAAAAAAGGCTGGATGTGTACCACACTGAAGCCGGAACAATCTGGTGATGAGTGGTTGGTGAATCTGGGTTTATATATGCTGCTGATTGATGAGCTGATGAAAAGTAGGTGTGTCCATGATTCAATCAGGTGGCCTGAGATGTGGAGTGCTATGTCCAGAGACACATGCACACACACACACACACACACACACACACACACAGAAACACAAGGGAGAGAAAACACTGAACATGTGGGGAAGGGAAAAAACAGGGACACGGGGAAATGCAAGGGCTTCTGGCTGGATCATGACAGTTTTGCACTTGACTTGTTTGTGGTTTCCTCAGTAAATACCCACACTTATAATCCCTGACACCTATTAGTCTTTTTTTGTACAGCAACCTTAAGTGTTAGAAAGGTGCTATATAAATGGAATGCATTAAATTTGGCTAATGGAGGCTGGGTTATTTAAAAGGAAGAATTACTCCTCACTATAATTACATGAGTAACTTTGCATTAAATCATCTCTGCTATGCAAACTAGATAACAGACCTTGTGTAATTATTTTTCCTTGTGATAGTCATGTACTATGTCCAATGACTAATGAGAATATGATGTTCAATAAGTACCTACCCTTTCTGTTTTTAGTTAATGCTAAAAATACAGGCAGATTAATTCATCCAAGATGGGACATCAGTCTATCGTAGGGCACCATTCAGACACTCATTCATACCAAACCCTGGACCCTGTAAATTTATGTCATTTTGGCAGATACAGTACCCTTATCCAGAGCAACTTATATTTATCTCATTTTACACAACCGAGCAGTTGATAGATAAGGGTCTTGCTTAAGAGCCCAGCAGTAGAAGTTTGGCAGTGTTGGGACTGGAACTCAGAACCTTGCTAGCAGAAGTCCAATGTCGTAACCATTCAGCTACCACAGACCACTGGCTCATTCATGAATAATAGATCACCATTCACATGTAATTATGCATAACCTGGAAAAGTTTTTTGTTTGTTTAGATTTTTGCCTTGTTTTTGTTAATGTATGTGTGGAACTTCACTTGTTCTCCATATGTCCACATGAGTTTACTCTGGATTCTCCTATTTCCTTCCACCTTCCGTGCCAGTTGGTAGAAGCTATGCTAAATTTCCCTTAGGTGTGAACAAGTATATGTACAGTATGTGTGGTACATTTGTACAGTTTACCCCTGCTTCAGATTATGATGATAATTTGCAGATTTACCCTAATAAACCTCACAGTTTGAGCATGTACTTGCATCCTGCCTCATCACAGCATGCAAGCCTTAAAATTTTTTCATGCAGATTTAGGATTTGCACAGCTAAATTTAGGTTATTTCAAATTATTGAAACATACCAAGTCAAGTAATACTGTGTATTGAAACAGTCTTCCTTACAGACAGTCATGCCTTACCAGTGATTGAACTCCATCTGTTGAGGACTCAGTCCGGACAAACTTACTTCCGGTCTTCCCCATTTTTACAGCCCTGAATTTTACAGCCCTGAAACACACAAACAGTTCAAATCAGACCAAGCTTGCTACCACAGCATTTCTGAAATTTGTGTGTGAATGTTTGAGAGCCAGCAAAGATACAAAAACTTTAATTTACCATTAACTGCACAGGAGGGAAGAGTGAAGATGCTGTAAACTTGTAAACTGTATGTCATACGATTTAACAGTGATTTAGAATAAGAAGGGATATATCTACAACCCTCAAGTGGTCCTTGTTTTGTTTGTCTTCAAGGTTCTATATAGAGCCAATCTGAGTTCCAAGTAGAATTTCTCCAGAAGAAATGCTAAGAACGCTTGAAGAAAAATTACTTTAAAGAGTGTTGGTTACAAAAACTGCAGAATGTTCAGACTAACTGCTAATTAGCCTGTCAGATAGCATGCAATTTTTAATTATATATGTGACGAGGAGGGAGAAGCCAGGTTGTGAGGATGCACGCTTAGCAGTGAGTTGTCTAATCAGTGGGAGAAAGTAATAAAGGAGCAGCTGGAAGCACCAGAGAGAGAGAGAGAGAGAGAGAGAGAGAGAGAGAGAGAGAGAGAGAGAGAGAGAGGTGGAGGCATATGCACCTTTATGTTTGACCTACATTTGTGTTTTACCTTCTGTTTGAGTTCTGTTTATGATCAAACTTTATATTTATGTGTCGGAGAGGCCTTGTGGCTGTGGGAGGATTGTGGCGCTGAGAAAGTGTGGCATGGAGTGGTTGCCAGGGAGGAAGGAGGAGTTGCTGCCATCCACCAGGAGGTGGAGGAACCACTGCTGTCCACCCGAAAAGGGGTGGCATGATTGCCATCTGCCAGGACATCTGGGGACAGTAGAACCAGTTTTTTTTCTTTTTTCTCTCTCCTCTCTCCCTCTTTATCTGTCTCTCCTGCTTGCACCTTCTCTTCCTCACCTCGTCTCTCCTTTCTCTCCCAGGATGCGGGTTCGACTGGACAAGGATGTAGCGGAAAGGGCAGCACTGCTCATCCCAAAAGCAGGGGAGGGGGTGTACATCAGGCTGGAGGCCTGAATCTGGCTGTAGAGGGGTGTGATGAGGAGAAGGGAGGGGCCAGGTTGTGAAGATGCACACCTGACACTGAGTTTCCACATGCCCCATTTCCACATAATCACTTTGCTTTCCTAATATGTCTCAACCTTTTTTCTTAAACAATTTCCTAAATATAATAATATAATAATTTCATTAGATTTATGTAAAATATAATAATACAATAACACTTGTTTAAAAATGTTTTGCTCAATATATTTGACAGCCTAGTTCCTTATGAAATATTGCCACCAGTATTGGAAACATTAACAGTTAAGTTGCTATCAGTAGCTAGAGATAAGAATATTTCCTACTTCCCTACTGTGCAGTTCAAAATATATGAACCTTTCATGTTCATATTTCTCTTTTCTATTTAGTGCAAAGTACAAAATGATGGAAAGACAGAACAGTTGTTTGACAGAAGAGAATTAAATTATGTTGAATACTAAATTATGTTGTTTCCTTTCAGCACAGTCTATACTGTAGGAGCTGTTTACCAGATTGTTCTTTCTCATTCTCATTATTAAAACTGGAAATTTGTTTGTTTAATTTGGGATTGGAAATTATCCAATTAGACTGGTGTTAGACACATAATGCTGATTTCAAAGACCTGTATTGTAATGTATTGCTACGACGCATCACTTTTTGGAGAGCAGTGGGTTTCTCCTTGCAACTCTGCCATGCACACCATAGTTGTTCATCTAGGTCCCTACTTTGTGCAATCCAGTCTCTGTATGAGAGCAGTGAGAGTTGTGCCTGCATGCTTGGCATTATGTTGAAACCATTTAAAGTGGGTGTTGGACTTTGTCAAGGGTGTGTCTTGTCTCCACTCCTGTTTCTGCTTTTCATGGTCAAGATCAATGTGCAGACGAGGTTGGAGAAGTGTTCGTATGTATTGGAGGGGCCTAAAGTAACATCCCTGTGGGTAGTGGGTAGCTACTGTGCGTAGTGATCGTAAGAATAAGGTCACGAGTACATGTGGCAGAAATTTGTTTCCTCTGCAGGGATTCTGGGCTTACTCTCCATGATAGTTTGAGGAGCTTGACAACCCAGGAAATCCTTAGAATAGAACTACTGCTGCTCTGAATAGTGAGGAGCCAGTTGAGATTGTTTGGTCACCTTACAAGGATGCTCCCTGGTCAGCTGTCAGTAGACATGTATCAGGCACATCAGAATACATCCATGACTAAAAAACATACTGTATGTATCTAGAGAACAACTAGCATCAATTTAGCATGTAATGTGAGCTGTCACAGTAACACACATTATGATAGCAATTATGACATTTACTAATCAGTGACTAGCAATGGTTATATGATACTGCTACTATTCAGTTGGGCATGACAACATAGCTATAACATCTTCCTTGCCACGTTATGACATGTCTATGAGAGTCTTATGATGCATTAAGTAAGGTGCTTCTCATTTATCTTATCCATATGTCTTTGCGAATCTTTCTTTAAACTATCCTGCATTTTATCTAAGAATTGTCAGAATTACATTACTTCTCGGGCTGTAGGAGGTGAAACCAGTTCAAAATGGATGACCATGTAATAGCGACTGTCAAAACATGACGTTTATTACATGGAATTCGAAAGTGTGTGTAAAGTGTGCATTAACTCTTTTTCTCTTAGGCTCCTCATGTCATTGCTCCCTTAGCTATCAATAGGTGTTGAAGTGTTTCCCCACTGAACTGGAGAAATTCTTCACAAACCAGACATTCTCATTTTGCTTTCTTCAATGTACATGAAAGACAATAAACAAATCTACAGTGATGTATGTGGAGTGATGAATAACATGGTGGCTTTATAAAAGGTGGTTTTATAAACAAACCAAAAAAAATGTTATTTATTTTTTTTGCATGATATTTTTCTGACCTCTCTTTATCGCTCTGAATTAAACAGGCTGTTTCTGTTTCTGTGTCATTAGGACTGCTGTATTTAAATATCCACTTGGACATAAACAGGATCGACATTTTTGTGAGGTCAACATTGCAGAAATCCATCATATTTAATACAGCACAATGATAAATGGGCAATACATTTATTGCTAATTTTTAATCTATATTATGTTATCCTTTCATTCTTCCATAAACTGCTCTGACTACAGTTTAATTTACAGTCTCATATTATTGAGTTGAATATTTTGGTTTATAAAACAGTCGATATCAGCCTCCAAAAATAGTGCAAAATTCAGAATATCATAGAGCTTTTTCTAAAGTTTGCTTTCATATTACCTAAAAAAAATAATAACACAGTGAATTAACTTCATAATAAAGTCTCATAGTATAAGAGATCCTTGGCAAGAATATACCATTTATTTTGTCTAATGAATGGAAAGTTTTTATCAGCACATCAAAACCGAGGTGCTGTGTAAACTCCACTCTGTCATTCTTACGTTTTTTTTTTTAGGGATATATATTTCTTGGATCTACCACTGGAAAATTATTATATAATACAGATTAAAAACGTTTTGCAATGGGCAGTAATTGCTTGTTGCAACAGCACCAATAACTGGTACAGACTTTAATCTGACTAGAGATGGCTAACCCACTCTAAAGTGAATAGGCAGGTATATTTAAAAGTGGCCTATTTTTGTAGATTAGTTATCGGGAAAAAAATACCATAGTTATTATCAGGCTGATCACTTATTTCTTCTGTTTTTGTGTATATCTCATACTAAATAGTTTTAGATCTTCAAACGAAATAAAACATAAAACAAATCCAACCTGAGTAAACACACAATACAGTTTTTTTTTTTTTCCATTTTATTGAAACAAAAAAAGTTCAACACCTATCACCAGTGTGAAAAACTAATTGCCCCCTTAAATTTAAAATCTGGTTGTGCCACCTTTAGCAGCAATAACTGAAACCAAACATTTCTGATAACTGGACATCAGTCTTTCACTTGCTTTAAGGACTAGGACTTACTCCTACACTTTGGATCATTGTCTTGTTGCATAATCCAGTTGCATTTGAGTTGCACAGAATTCATGATTCCCTCAATTATTACAAGTTCCCCGGACCCTGAATCAGCAAAGCATCCCCACACCATCACACTTCCTCCACCATACTTGACTATAGATATGATGTTCTTTTTGTGGAATTCTGAGTTTGGTTTATGTCAAATGTAATAGGACCCCTGTCTTCCAAACAGTTCCACATTCGACTCATCAATCCAAAGAACATTCTCCCAAAGGTTTGAGGACCACCAAGGTGTGTTTTGGCAAAATTCAGACAAGCCTTAATGTTCTTCTGGGCTAGCAGTGGTTTTTGCTTTGCCACTCTTCCATGGATGGCATTTTTGCCCAGTGTCTTTCTGAGAGTGAAGTCATGAACAGAGACCTGTAGGCCCTTTGATGTTGTCCTTGGTTCTTTTGTGACTTCCTGGATGAGTAGTCGCTGTGCTCTTGAAGGAATTGTGGAAGGTTAACTGGTAAGGGTCACTACTATGCCGAGTTTTTCCATTTGGAGATAACGACTCTCGCTGTGGTTCTTTGGAGTCCCAGAGCCTTTGAAACAGCTTTGTAACCCTTCCCAGAGTGATGTATTTCAATCACCTTCTTCCTCATCATTTCTGGAATTTCTTTCAACTTTGGCATAGTGTGTTACTGGGTAAGACCTTTTAACCAACTTCATGCGGTTGAAAAAGTTCTATTTGTTTATGCGATTGAATAGGGTTTGCAGTAATCAGGCCTGTTTGCATCTAGTCCAGCTGAACCCCGTCATGAATGCAGTTTCATAGATATTAAAATTAGTAACTATGGGCCAAAAAACATTTTCACACAGGCCCAGTTGGTATTGGATAATTTTTTTATTTCAGTAAATAACATTATCATTTAAAAACTGCATTTTGTGTTTACTCAGGTTGCCTTTGTATTCTCTTAGTTTTAGTTTTAATTTCTGAAACAATTTAGTATGAGATATACACACAAAATCAGTATTGGGACAAATACTTTGTCACAGCAGTGTCGGTTTATAATGTATGATGGATTAAAAAGAAAAAAATCTTCTGACATCACTGACACATAAAAAGCTGACACACTTTAGTGTTAAGATGAGGTCTGGTAATATTAAGAGAATATCAGTGGATGGATTCTTTTCTCGTCCCGCATAGAAAAAATGTTATAGAGCTCTCAGTCCATCTTCTTTTGGAATGACTGTATATAGACTTTTGATTCCTATAGCAAAAATGTGTTTTCATGCAGGGACTGTTACATTCATATTTCTTCTTTGCTGTATGGCTTCTAGTACTTTGAAACCCAATTATAGTTATATAGCCGATATACAGTACATCCATATTATAGATCATAGCCTAGCCATGTCCAGTTGCCTTTCCTTATGTGCAGCTTGGATGCCCTTCATCAATTCTTTCAAGGACTAGTCTTTAGCCCTTACATAATACTTTACACAATATTTAATACAAAACTCCATTCTGAGTCCAATTTATCTGGATGTGGAAGGCAAATACAATGCTCTTCAGTGACGATTATGGGAAAACATTATTAAACAGAATGAGATGACTGAGTGTATAGTCTTTAAATAGAATTTTTAAGTTGATTAAAAAAGCTCTTTGTATTAGTAATGCTGGCCTAGATTTCATTCGCCATCTGAATCACAGCGTTTTGCCAAAGCTTTTAAAATCCCCACAAATGGTGGAGATAAACAGTCTGAATTTTTTTCCAATGGTCACAATGTAAAAAAAGAAGAAGAAGAGCGAGTTTTAAATACCATTGATGATGGCAACAATGAAAAATTTTGTACTACCACATTTAGTACTATGCATCATTATTTATTTAGAAAAAAACAAGCAGTCCTCATACTAACAAATAATTGCTGTTATTCCATTATGAGGTATACTCATACTTCCCACTGAGGAATATACATTATGAAAGTATTGCTTTGGGATACAAAATGATCTCATCAAATGCACTGTTTATTGAGTATGATCATATTCATAATTAAGGTTTGAGGAAACATTCTGTACCACATTTATCTTTTATTTATTCTTGATTATTTCCTCTTTTTTTGTTCTGTTTTAGCTTTAAATATAGCTGAATTAAAAATCAAAACCTTATGCATAAAGGCAGCCATATTCGCACTCAATTACAGCGCACACTAAGCTGACAATAGCTTTGTTTTCCTTTAGACTTACCTTTTGTCCCAAGGAGAAAATTAGGAGGAGTTTCCCATAAAAAAGGAGATGTGCATGGTACGTTTGTTCTCTGAACCAGCTAGCTCACGCTGGAGCCTCACCAGATGTTTGTATCATGGCTGAGTTAAATCCTCCTTATATCAGACCCAGGAATTCAGATTATCTACCATCTGCAATATCTGGGAAACAGACAGCCCAGCAATTGCATTGCAGAGTGCACAGGAGCATGAGTGCACTTTCTAAGGCATTGCATGATATCAGTGAGGTTTGATACATTGCGTTTCTGTGTTCCTAAACACATAATCAGTCATAAAACCTTGTTTATGACTGAGTTGGTTTCTATTTGTTCTCAGTCGTCTATGTTCTTTTCCCCCAGGACTTGCTGATTGAACATTTTCAGTGTTATTACACTGTGTTCTCGACTGAATCACCATGACAGCATATGACGCACTTAACATAAAATGAGTAGACAGACTAAACATTGTTACTTCAATATGATCCAATTTCACTTGTAATATGCATCGCTAAAGCAACATGGTGCTTACTCTATAATTGCAGAGAGAAAAACACAGACATCTGTCTGCCCATTGAATTTACATTTCATTTATCCTCACACAACATACAATGTGGAACTGAAACAGAGAAGTGCAGGAAAAGTTTCCCTCTGAGATAAAATAATTTTGGTAACACTTTTTTGAAGGGTATGCAGGCATTTACAGCACTTACAGAATTGCAGAAATCCTTTATAAAGCATTACTGGATTTATGAAAGCCTTATGTCAAAACTCAGGTTTTAAATATCATGACTGCCTGATTAAATAAAGAATATTTTATGGATAGATGGAAGAAGATTATGGATTTGTAGTGTAGATTTGTTGACACTCTAATTAAATTAACCTCCAATAGGGTCTTCTTAAATAAATGCAGCCATGGAAGGTATACGTGATGTTTCATAACGGTGTTATAAATCCAAAATAGATTTGATAAGATATGGGCTGTATAACTAAGTGAAGTATTGAAATAATAGCTTTGAATGCAAATAAACCACCACCACTTCACCTGGAAGATTTGATTTTAGACTGCTACATGAATCTGATACAGTAAATACTAGTGTTGGGTCCGAGTCCACCTTTTGTTCAGTTTGAGTCGAGTCAGAGTCCAAAAGGGGCCAAGTTGGACTCTAGTCTGAGTCATTAATCCAGTCCGAGTCGAGTCCAGAATGTAATTAAATTGAAAAAGATTTCAAATTGCAATTGTAAATTCAACACTGAGCTGTTCGATTAAAATTTTATGCTTCACAAATCAATGGCAACATAAATGTAACAAAAAACTACCACTGTTACATCTTTCCATTACCATTTAATATTACTATCATTATTTATGTCATCAGCACCTCAACTAGTTTCCTATCAAAAATGGTTTCAAAGAAACCAAAGGGATATAGAGGTGTATGTAGAATTTTATTATATTACAAGTGTATGAACATACAAATGAAGCTGTTTTGTTATTGTATCACACTATATTGTGTCCTCCAGTTCGAGTTAACATTTTAATTATTTGATGCGTCTCCCCCACGGTTATATAGACTGAGAGAGAGAGAGAAAGAGTACAGAGTAGAGTTACATTTAGCAGCAGGTCATAACAACAAGCTTCATGCTTTATTACTGCTTTTAATCTGAATATTAATAACAACAAACTCATCTCTGAACACAGCTCTGTTATTGTAACTTTTTTCATTTTAATTCCTAAAATAAAAATAATAAAACAACAACAACAAAAAAAAAAACAATCCCTATCAGCAGGGTTTATGATATTTACTACATTAAGAAGTACATTTTACATTTTACATGAAATTCAAGACTGGAATCACCAAATGCTAATGTTTAGGGGTGGGCGATATGACTACATATATAATACTATGCAAAAGTTTTAGGCACCCTATATTTTTAGTACAAACTTTATTATCAATTTTTTTTTTCTTTTATGACATCAACATTATCAAGTCAGTACAAGAAACATTAGTTTTCTAGCACAAAATTAAATGTTACAGAAAAATGTTGGTATGTCATTAAAGAAAGCAGCGTATTACATAAGAGACATTTTTCACACACACACACACACAAAAAAAAACACAATGAAGACTGCTGGGTTTTGCTGCAAAATTAAAAAGTGCGACAGTAAAAAGCTCCAGAAGAACTGCCGGCCCAAATTGTAGACCCACCTGCCCACTTCATGGCTCTGCCTGCCCAGCCTGTCCGTTCTGTGGCTCAACCTGAGGTCTGCGCTGAGACATTAACCTTCTCTGTCGGAGTCCCTAAAGTTTTTCCAGAAAATGGCTTAATTATCTGCCTTATATGTATGCAGGGGTGGAAAATACTTGAGTTGTTGAACTTTATTACTATACTTAAAGGTGCAATAGTCACTTTTTTATTCCTCACTTGCAAAAATAACCTGAAAGTTATGTAGAACATGATTAAAACAGTGGATTAAGCCATGGCCTTAGCAAGAGTGTATTAAGTCAAGAAAACCTGTTCAGAAAACTGACTTCCTGTCTGGAATGCTTGTTTGTGTTTGGATACAGCTCCTTGTCAGTCATTTGAGAGACACTCTATGAGCCACTATAAACCCTGCGGACGGAGCTTCATCAACATGGATGAGAATCATTCAAATGTCAAAGTCATCTAATCATTATAGACCGAATCTTTTTTTTAAAAGACTATTCTTACCTAATGCACCTTTAAGTTTTTTTACTTCACTTATGAGTTGGTGAAATTTAATACTTGTAAACTTAAACATGTGTGCATGAATGTGTAACACCACCATTTCAAAAGAAAATCCTGCTAGTAACTGTGAGGGAAATTATACATTTTTACTTTGTAATAGTTTTGTTCTTGTTCTGTTCATGTTCATCTGAACAATCAACTAATCACGTCGTTTAGATTAGTACAGAATGTTTATCTGCTTACAGAGACACAAACATGCTCTTCTTTTAAGGGTTCGACCCTGAAACAAAGCCTGTTTGAGCTGCCTCAAACGGCTCCTTATCGGTACATAGAAGTGTATCGTGTCCTGCGTTTTATATATAGTAGATATGCAGCACAAGCGCCTCAGAGCGTTCTCATTATTCTATCCTGCTTTCTTCTATCCTGTATTATTCATCCTTCTGTAATAAACCTTTTCAACTCAGAGGACGAGTCTGCGAGTGTTGTCTAATTTCTGTGACATTTGGCATCCCTTTGGCTGGGCTGCGTGAGTCTTTCAGCTTTTCTGGAAAACAAGCAAACCGGAGGATGTTCATGAAAAAGTTTCACCCTGAAATCCGTTTTGAAGTGAAGGCGGTCTGTCCTTTGTTCTGCAGAGCGAAAGACTGATGCAGCCTTACCACTGACTGGTAGGAATCATCAAGAAACAGCCTTAAGGTAAATGAGAAGTTTATAAAGTCATTGTGTATTGCTGTCTGTGTGGAAGGGAGTCAATGATATAAGAAATGCATGTATTACATGGAGCGATTTCTTATAAGAAGTTCCGGGAACTTCGCCTCTGCGACGGCAGAGATATCGGTGTTTCTTAGATCACAGCTTCAAAACTAAGATATATACCGACGGGTATATATATATATAGAGAGAGATGATAATAATGGTAAAATATTTGCTAACGGAAAGAGTCAGTTTTGAGCAGTCAATAAGTAAAGAGAGTACTGATTAAGATGCACAAGAGGCGCAGTATTTTTGCGACAGGTTATTATAAAGTGGCATGCCCCATTGACTCATTCCATCATATCAGCGGTCCATGATACGTTTGGCAAATTTAACACAAATTTTGCTGAGAAAAAAAAGATGGGGACTGTAAGTTCTACCAAATTGCTTTATATGGACCCTCACAGGTAATTTCTTCCTTCGCTGACTTACATTTTCATTTTCTGAATGTGTATGGGTTGACAAAACTAGATACATGTCTAGGATTCAGCCACATATTTCATATTTCGCTGTACCTGATTACTGGGAATTTCATTCTCTTGTATAATTTGGGTTTAATCAGATAAGGTTGTTATATACTAGAGATAGCCCACGTGTGCCTGAATTTTATCCTTTCACAGCCAGAATATTGAGACAAGCAGTGCTCTGCACTCTATCCACAAGCAGGTAAAAGCAGCATTTCCAGCTCCAGCCACAGGTCCGTTGCATGATTTCAAGCCCCGGAGAGTGGATAGTGATAAAGGATTTCCGCAGAACCAGGTGGAACAGGCTACGGTGATCAGGGCCATTCTAGTTCCTTTTCGTCACTCATTCAGCAGTGAAAGTCAGCCAACGTGCCACGTGGATGCACGCCAGCCACTGTAGGAGAGCGCAAGGGCCAAGCAATGAGATGGAGAAGACGAGACTTTGACAGAAGGACTAGAAAGTAATTCTCTATCGAGAGGCCTCTAGGAGGCCCGATGCTCACGAGCGACGATCTGCATATACACACCCACACACATGACACACTGCATTCAAACACACATTCTCACACCAGTTCCTTGTGGTTACACAACACAAGACACCAAGTGGTATCTAGTAGCCTGTGAAATCACGGACATGTAGTTTTTGGAGAAAATGTTGACGACACGGAAACTGTACTCTTAGGAGGACTGAACTTCGTTAGTGCGTACTATATAGCCACGTGGCCATGACAGAGAGGGCAGGTTAGTTGACGTGACTTTGCTACCTCACCTCTTACACCCCAAAGCTCACTGACCACAGACTATTGTTGCAGACTAGACACAAATCATTATATGTCATCCTGCACATCCACTCACACATAGAAACCTATTCCTAATCATGCACCCTTCTCCTGGTACACGTGGTATCTGTTAGTAAGCCCTGTCACAGAAATAAACTCACAAATCACTGGGACCGTTCTTGACAACACTGGGGTCCGGGGGTAGACCCTTAAGCTGGAAAGATAAACCAAAGCGTGATACTGGAGTTTATTGGGTGGAAGACTTATTGATCAATCACACCAATCACATCGTTGCGGCAGAAAAAGTGCATGACGCTCACACTTTTACCCAAATTTGGTAAAATTTCGTGGTGATGGGACTATGTGCCTAAAGTGACGTGATTTCTATAGGTCCCAGATAAGCCCACAAAGTTCTTTAGTAGACTATTGCTGCAGATTGGATGACAATTAGTAGTTAAAAGCCCGTATGCCAAGATAATGGCCGCCTCCGTAAACCGTTCTGTATCGCCTTTGGTCATAAGCATCATCACCAACAGTGCTACCCACACAACGTCACATGTCCCCTCATCACACAGACACGCGATGGTTATTCTATCATTGAACACAGGCTGTCTGCGATACGCAACTCTCCGCAGACTAGTGAGATGGGGTTTGCTGAACTTAGTACTTGGGGGATGGGGCTCGTGGATATTAACCGTCTGTCTACCAATAGGTGCAATGATTCTTCTTGTCCTGCTTATTTTGCCTTGTATTGTCTCTCACGCTCATTGAAATCACTAATGCCCAAACACTGCTGTTGACAAAGAATGATTATGATCCCTATGATGACCAACCTGACTTGTATCCTAAACCTGACTGGTACTAGATCCTCCCAGCGACACTGAGGATGACGACACATTGACATCCATTTCACGTCTATTGTAAAGATTCCTTAGACCATGACGATTCTCATTTCATCCTAAATGAGATTGCTTGACCACAGGATATTTTTTATTTGCAAGAAACATCCTTAGTGCCTTCATTATGTCTGTATTATGATGAATTCACTTGAACCATGAAAGGATTCTGAAGTTCTGATGTATTCACAGCATAGTAATTTCTCTGTTAATTTTAGTTATCACATTTTGCAATGATAAAAGGGGGAAATGTGAGGGAAATTATTCATTTTTACTTTGTAATAGTTTTGTTCTTGTTCTGTTCGTGTTCATCTGAAGATAACGTCAAAGAAGGTCATGTCACGTCATTTAGATTAGTACAGAATGTTAATGTGCTTACAGACACAAACATGTTCTTTTAAGGGTTCGACCCTGAAACAAAGCCTGTTTGAGCTGCCTCAAATTGCTCCTTATCGGTACATAGAAGTGTGTCGTGCCCTGCACTTCATATATATATAGTAGATGTCCAGCACAAGCGCCTCAGAGCGTACTCATTATTCTATCCTACTTTCTTCTATCCTGTATTATTCATCCTTCTGTAAAAACCTTTTCACCTCAGAGGACGAGTCTGCGAGCGTTGTCTAATATCCGCGACATAACCTCTATTGCTTACAGAGATTTAATGATGATTTCTGGCAAAATGGCATAGTTAAAAAAATAAATAAAAATAAAACATTAATTTAATGTATCAGTTAAAACCATTTACTTTGTAATACTTGAGTACATTTATTTTAATTTATTATACGTTCTATTTTCATTTTAATGTACAAAAATTGTCAATTTTTTATAATTATTTTAATTTTAATAGAATCTTGACATACTTTCACTTAAGTAAGCTTTTTCGGTATTTCTTCAACCCCTGTTGTGATTATTGTTCTCGACAAATTAATCCTTTTATCACTCATGCTCTACTGAAACTAAAACAACAGAGATGCAAGATGTGATTAAGTACTTACTTTGCACCTTCACTTATTTTCCTTTACTCAGAGAGCACAATGAATCACACAGAACACTATGATTACATTATATGTAGAATAATTGATTGGATGCAATTAGATGGCCAAGGTGCATTCGGTGGGCTTTCTGGCGAAGTAAATGTCCATTTCACTACTTAGTCAAAACAGATCAGCATTCTGAGATTCAACAGCTGGAACAAAATCACGCCCAGCTGCATGCAAATACTGCAAGCTGTGGTGATCTCTACTCAAGAAGACTATCGATTCACTCAGTGTGTTTGTGCACAATTTATTCTGACAGTAGGATGTTTATATTTCAATGGAAATGGAAAACCCATGAGACTGGGAAACAGAGAACTAAACACATAAATTAGAGTTTATGGGATGAAATTAGTCTCAAAATTATTAACAAATGCGTGCACAATTATCCATGAACTTGGTAAATGTTGCAAATGCATCTTACTATCCACAAACAAACACCTTACAATTTGTGTCTGCGAAATTCAGAATTAAATGAATGTGCAGCAATTTGTACAGAGACATATTTGTGAATACAAATGTACTATTTTTTATTAATGTATCATAATTTGCGCATGCAACAAGTAAGATGTGCGTTTGTGGATCAAGTGACACACGTGCATTCATATACGTCTTTTCTGACTCGATCCTGTTCGGTTCATTTGGATTTTAAGACTTTCTTTCCTAGGTTTGCCCTGCACAATCCACACATGAATATCTCCCGATCCACACACACATACACACCTGTACCTAAGAAAAGCAGCTACCACTAGATGGCAGTCTCAGCTTCACAGAGTTGGCAGCACCTGCCTATTGTGCTTGATTCGAAATCTAATGCTACTGGATTTAAACCAGCAAGCTGGATGGGTAAGTACAAACAATTTGAACTACGTAACGGTATGAAAAGTCTTCAAGCTTACTTATTTATCTAGTTAAAAGAAGAAGAAAAAATGACCAGTATATTGTGTACATTAATACAAAATCGAACATTTGTATTCACAAATGTCTCTATTTGTACAAATCACTGCACATTCATTAAATTCTGAATTTCGCAAACACAAATTGTAAGGCCTTACAATTTTATGGATAGTAAGACACATTTGCAACATTTATCAAGTTAATCGATAATTGTGCACATATTTATTAATAAATCGGAGACTAATTTTATACCGTAAGTGTTTATTAGATGATTAGAAATATCAAAGGGAGGTCAGACATTGCAGAATGAACTTTAGGTGAGGTGTGACTTTGTCTACAATGGCCCTACTATAAAATGCATCAACCTGGCCAAAAGAAAAAGATGCTGTCACAGAAAAAGGAACACCAAGCATATTCATCACACAAAAGGGCAATGTGAAATGAGCTGACAGTTGGCCTGATATTGTTCTCCATGTAGCAGCACAGAGACTGCATAAGGATTACTGGCTTGATTGATCTTCTGTGCCAGTTTTCCCACATTTAGGATACCAGCAAATTAGATGAGAGCTAATACTTGTTTCTGCAATACACAGCAGTGGATCTGAGGCTATATGAGCATAGCTGGCTCTATAAGGATTGGTCACACAACTAGATCTACTAGCAGTTAGCCCAGTATTTCAAATCTATTTTGTTTCTACAGCACTTGTAACAAATAAACATAGTCACAATTGTATATATATTTCAACCAAATTATGCACGTTTATGCATGTCACGATTTCAAGGCGGAGACGGACAGATGCAGGTGCAGATATACAGCTTAATCAATATCAAAGCAAAACACCAATAGACACTATGAACACGAAAACAATACATAGGAGCCAAGTGATAACGTGGCAATATAAGACAATCAAAGCAAGACAAAGAGTGCAGTGCAGTGTGACTATATACACACACAGGTGCTCGTTAACATGAACGAGAATCAGGTGTAGGTGGTCATGTGACAGTGATGCAGAGGTGCAGTGGCTGCTGGGAACTGAAGTCCAGAGTTCCTTCGGGATATCCATGACAGTGCAACTATCTTAAGTGAGTTCAACACAAATATGGTATTACAAAAACATATTATAAATACGTTGTTCCTGATTATTAGTGTATATATTAATTGTTCAGATGGTTGTCTCATAGATTTGTAAATTCATGTGGTGGATAAAATGACGTGCAATATGACCATTATCTGTAAATGTGTATTTTCCCACTGAAAACCTTAATTTAAAGCTAAGGTATGATATTTTGCTCATTGCAAAGATAATGTCATTGAAAATTGTTAGATTGCTTAAGGCATCTGTGCATGTTCTCCCATACCTGTTCATTCCTTTGAAACCACTAATTGACTGCCGGGGAGTCAGAGGGTTTAGCATTCCAGGGCAACAGGGGAGGCTGGTACCCGAGCATACACTAGAACAGGATTAACTGTGTCAGTATGTCTTAAAGAGTTTTGGGTATATTTGGCCCATGGTAGAAACTGGGCCCAATCCTCCTGATTTTTAGAACAAAAAGTTCTTAGGAAACAGACGATTATTTTGGTTTGCTCTTTCCATCTGCCTGTTAGTCTGCAGGTGATGCCTCGAGGTTAGGCTCACCATTACCCCTAATTTCTCCATGAAGATGGACGAAGTGAATTGCATGCCTCTGAAATTCGCCCTTCTCTCCCTTGACAAATAATTGGTTCTGCAGTAGACATTTGAGGACTTCTCAGACATGGTGTATGTGAAGTTCCAGAGACAGGGAATAAATCAATGTCATCTATGTATTTTCCAAGCATGTACTTCAGCACATCATTACTCAGGCACTGGAACACTTACGGGGTGCAAGGGAGCCCATACAGCATTACACAGTGTTCATAGTGGCCAGATGTGGTGCTAAACACCGTCTTCCACTCATCGCCATCCCGGATGCAAACTAGATAATATGCACTGAGTAAGTCTAGTTTTGTGAACACTTTGGCTGAGAGCAGTTATTCCAGGGCTGTGAGGACAAGTGGCAAAGGACACCGAGACTTGGTTGAGTTCTCAATAATCTATGCATGGTCGAAGGCCACCCCCTTTATTTCTCCACAAAAAAGAAGCCCCTCCACAGAGGGAATTTTAAACGGCAGTATTGTCCTTGGGACTTTCCACTGTGGTTGAGGCATACATAAGCTGAGGTGGTTGGAAACAGTGTTGCAAGCAGTGAAATGACCAGTGCATGATTTCTTTTTCCATCCAGTATATCTGTGGATCATGGAATTGCATCTATGGGAACCCCAAGGTGATGAGGAGCTTAGCAGTCATGGTCAATAGGAAAGAGATGCATTATTGGTGACGTGTGCTAACTTGGAGGAGAAGAGGCTGGGTGTGTAGCATGATGGTATCGGTCCAGCAAGGTTTCTCCCGGTCCAGTTCGGCCAAGCAAGGCCTCTCCAGAGGGCCCAGCTACATCCTGATCCAGTCGCTCAGAAACACCGGGGTCTCTCTGTCTCTCAGGACAGGCCTGGACAAGATGCCCTGTTTTACCACACTTAAAACATTTTATGTCTGCATCCGAAGATACAAAAATGCTGTAGTCATACCCATCATTACTGAATTTATAGACTATGTTTAATTCTTCAGCTCCATCCTTAAGGATCATAAAAAACATTCTCCAAAAAGACACCAGGTCTTTAACCAGAGGGGACTTACAACCAAGGGGGGTTTTCTTTATGGAGGAGACCAGTCGCCCATACCTAGACAGCCCCTTGGAAATTATCTCATCAGAGATCAAAGGAAGGACAGTACACAGCACAATCTTTTTAGATGGGGAACTCAGGGAAGAAACCATTCTAAGTACGTTGTTAATCACAATACCATTCTGAACTAGCTTGTTTGCCCTATCAACGTCATTTAAGAAAATTACAATTGAATTGTTCATGCTGGGGGCCGAGACAATGTTCTCGTGACGCAGCATTCTCCTACCGCTAACACACTCCTCCACACTCGCCCTGCACACCTCCCTCACACCATGCCGGCGAGTCAAACTCTCACACAGCCGCGCACTCGGAGCCGCCATGCTCCTCCACCGCCACACACACACACAGTTACTTGCTTACACACTCATTCACAGCAAAAAAAATAAATAATAATTAATCCGAGATGTTTACACAGACAAAAGTTGCATTAAATGCGAAAAAAGTGGGCAAAACGCCAACCCCCGTCGCACGCTCAACACACCACACTCGCTCCTCTACCGCGCATGCGCAGAGAGAGTACGAGAGAGAGCTGCACATTCAGTTTGAGGGAAAAAATAAGAAAGACATTCTGTAACTCCCAACATTCTCTCTGAGTGATTATTTTACATGTAAATATAGCCGAGATCCAGTGTTGGAGAGTAGCTAACTAAAAGTGACAACACTACTAACTTAACTACATTTTTCAGAAAATAAACTCCAGTGTTAATTTATTACTGTATTCTCATTTACCCGCCCCATACATCACGGACCAACATGTGGTTGGCCGCTTTACGTGTCCATCAGATGGTCTCTTCTGTCCATGTTTTGATTATTGTATTGATGTATTGATTATTCCTCCTTATTGTCCATGATAGAGTGGGAGATGGTGACTGATTCCGATAATGAGAAAACCAATTACCCGTGGCTTTTTTGTACAAGTTTATGTGACTTAAGGAATCAAATAATAAATCTGTACATTCTCACTGAAAACCTTAATTTAAAGCTAAGGTATGATATGTTGCTCACTGCAAGGATAATGTAGTTGAAAACCGGTTGGTCAGAAGTCCATAACCTAGATAAAGATGATGTTGTGACATTCAAATGACCTTGTAGGCCTCCAAAATGTCACTTCCATAATACTGAAGTCCACCTCCATGTCAAAATCTTACTCAATTAAAAGTGAAGCACATGTTAAAGTTAAAAAAAAAATCACTACTTTTAAATATACTCAGGCATTAAAAAGTAAAAAAAGAATAATGGTTTTAAATGGTGAAATTAAATGAATGTCATGCTTTCAGTGAAAAGTAATTTTAAATGCTGAAATTGTCATGGTCTGGGGCAAGACTCCTACTTGTTTCCCCGTGTTTTTCTATTTTCCAACTTCCTTGTGTCGTCACATGGACATCCACATGAATGCCCAGACCCAGGGTTTCTGTGCAAAAAGTAGCATCACTCTCTCACCACTGGCTTGTCTTCTTTCCACAGTGCATCCTGGTTCCATCACTCCCACAGGTAAATGGTAAACACATACCGGACTGTCCATGTGATCAGACCAAGCGAACTTCTTCCATTGCTCCATGGTCCAGTTCCACTGGTCACATGCCCATTGTAGATGCCTTTGATAGTGGATTTACAGTAGATTAGCATGGGCAGTCTGACCGATCTGTGGCTACACAGCCCCATATGCATCAGGGTGTAATGCATTGTGTGTTGTGACACATTCCTTCTTACCATATAAAAACGTTCCTTATTTTTCAGACTGGTCTTTCTCAAGTTATTACATTTGGCGAGGAGGGTGAAAAGTTTTGGAGGTGGAGAATTTAATTCCATATAAGTTGGAGCTTTTGGAAAGAAGATGGCTGGCGTGGTAGGAACAGTCACACCATTCGATAGTCAATCCCAGTGTTAGGAAGAATATTGTGAAGTCTTGCAACATTTTTTGAGCCAAATGAGATCACGGAAGCAACAAAGCAAAAAGCTATATTACTGAGCTCTGCTGGAAGTCAAACATACGGTCTATTAAGGAGTATATTGAGCCCAGTTAAACCAGGAGAAAAGACAATTCGGGAATTAGTGGAATTGTTAAAAGAACATCTCAACCCAAAGCCCAGCAGAATCGTGCAGAGCTTTAAATTCAATTCAATATCAAGATGTACTGTATTATGTGGCAATACTGAGAAAAGTAGCGCAGGACTGTAATTATGGAGCAAAATTGACAGAAATGCTTCGTGACAGACTGGTACGTGGCATAATGTAGCCTGTTGTCAGAGGTGGATTTAACATTGGAAAAAGTGCTAAAAGTAGCTCAAGCAATGGAAACCGCCAATAAGGATGTAAAGGGTTTGCAAGCTCAACACTCAGAAACATCCATTTCCATGAGAGTGCAGAAAATGGCAGTAAAGCATGAAGACAGTCAGAGTAGAGCATGTTACAGATGTGGAAGTTTGCAACATTTAGCTAATGAGTGTAGGTTTATTTCTGAAAATGTCACAATTGTGGGAAACAAGGACACAAATAAGAATGTAGATCAAAAAGTTCCACAGGGGAAACAAAGTTACAAAGGGGAAAAAGATCCAACACATCCAACACATTATGTGAGTAGAGAAGAAAAAAGTGCACCTGATGAAGAAGACATTCTTACAGTTCACAGCTTGAAAGGAACAGAGATTGTGAAATTATCTTCAGTTACCATCACACTGAATGTTAATGAGTCAAATGCACAATTTGAAGTGGATACAGGTTGGTGGTGTGACGTAATGAATAATTTTTCCAAGTTATGGAAAGAAGATTTCCAGAATTAGAGACCTGTGCCTTGAAAATAAAAACCTATACGGGCCAAGCTTTAACAGTGTTGGGTTCAGCGCAGGTGAAACTTAAACACAGGGAGATAGTGAAAGAGTTACAGGTAGTGGTAATACCCAGAAAAGGACCAAATTTGTTGGGGAGAGGGAGGATTACAGAATTAGGCATGAAATAGGAGGCCATGCATAGAATTCAGAGGGTGGAAAATTTTATCTTGCCTAAAGTGCTCAGCCAACATGCAGAAGTGTTTAAAGAGGAATTGGGCAAATGAAGCCCAAGATTTTTCAAAGCCAGACCAGTCCCATATGCAATGGAGGCAAAAGTATAGCAAAAAACAAAAACAACAACAACAACAACAACAACAACAACAACAAAAAAAAACACTTTACACATCTGCACCTTATATAACATGTGATGTAAATAATAAATGTACAATGCATATGTGTATCCACACATATATACATGAATATATCAATAAAATGCCAATAAAAGATTTATATTCTCAGCAAAAAAACAAACGTCCCTTTTTCAGGAGACTATATTTTAAAGATAATTTTGTGAAATGAAAATAAGGAGATATTTTCTTGCTTGTGGAATGAACCATAAACAATTATTATACATGCACCTGTGGAACAGTACTTAAGACACTAACAGTTTACAGGTGGTATTCAATTAGGGTCACAGTTACAATAACTTAGGACACTAAAGAGACCTTTCTACTGACTCTGAAAAACACCAGAACACACACCAGAAGAAAGATGTCTAGGGTTCCTGCTCACCTGCGTGAACATGCCATAGACCTGCTGCAGGGAGGCATGAGGACTGCAGATGTGTCCAGAGCAATAAACTGTAATGTCTGTAATGTAAGACGCCTAAGACCGTGCTACAGGGAGACAGGAAGGACAGATATTCGTCCTTGCAGTGGCAAACTAAATAAAATAAAATATATTCAAAATAAAAAAAAAAAATATTCACTCACATATCCATAACAAGAGAAATACATTACTGCTACAGTTAGAACAATTTACCTACTGTTACAGCACTGTCACATAAAGCAAATGTATGCTAAGCACTCAATACGGCGATTAAACGGTTAACTGTACATCTGATCGCCTCCAAATGATTCCTGTCAGGAGTTGAACGACGAACTGCTCCAGTACCAGCAGCTTGATGATCCAGTCTGCATCTCGCTCCTCTGCCACCATCAACTGGAGTTCTTCAGCTGCTGTGCATAGGTGAAGAGGTGGATGACCTTGGGAAGCTGCAGTGAACGGAAGCATCAGCAATGCTCTACGCATTGCAGAACCGCCCACTTGATGCTGGAATACTCCAGCTGTGTCCATGGTGACAGCTGGTGACAGCAGCTGCTGGGCTGCAAGTTGTGTTTCCCCTGATACCAAGAGGAGGAGTCGCAGAGCCCATTCTTATGTAGATGTCGCATTCTCACAGAACTCCAGAAAGGTCTCCAGATCGTCTGTGGAGGCCATCTTGGCGAGCGTCACATGTGGCATGGTAGCAGGAGACACAGTTGGAGATGTGCTGGGCTGCGGCAGCTTCTGGAGTGCCTGCCGGCTCTCGGCCTGCTTCTGCGTGAGGGCTTTGAAGCGCAGCTGCTTCTCGTGGTACAGGTGAAGGAGCGCTTGATGTTGGGTTTGGTGGAAGATGGCGAGGGAGTTGACAATCTCGGCTAGTGAGGAGGCTTCCATGGTGGCGGCAGAGATCTTAACTCGCTCAACGCTCGACCTTGCTCCTGCCGCCACACATGTTGAACTCACAGGCAGTAACCTGAGCTCAGGATTGAACCAGTGACCCTTGAGCTGTGAGGTGGTAAAATAAATAAGTATGTATTGGAAGCTCATGAGTTCAAAGCCCAGCACCACCAAGCTGTCACTGCTGGGCCCTTCAGGAAGGCCCTTAACCCTCAACTGCTCAATTATATACATGAGATAAATGTAAGTCACTCTGGATAAGAGCATCTGCCAAATGCCATAACTGTAAATAAAATAGAGACTTCGACCATGAACATTACATTGTGCTTATTTACATCTACCTTTATTATTGCCAGTTTCATCTGTGTAGTTTTGGGGTGGGGTTCCCCCTTCATTTTCCCCTAAGAATTAAATTTAACAAAAAAATGAATTTGGTGTTTATAAAATACATATGACCAATACACTGGAAGGAAATTTTAATGGCAGACTGTTTGTCATTAATATGTCATCACTTTATACTCCATTCATTCAGTCTAAACTAAAGCCCAGCGATGAAATACAAACTTATAGATTGTTAAGAGCTACTCCAGTGACGAATACTTTGGATGCATGTAAAATATACTTTTATGTTCCATGAGTCTTCTGAATACGTGAGGCCCCTCGCATATAGTTTTTGAGTGTTGAAAATGACAGGAAATGGCATGGCTAAACACATAAAAAGCTAAAAAGCAATGTAGTAAATTTCTATAACAGGGCGCTCAGTGCTTTACCTCTTTGTCCTCATAGAGATGGTTTATATTATGTCCAATGGTCCTTATTTTGTCCAATCCGAAACTTGGAAAACATTTTAGCAAAGATGTTATTAGCTTGTGGGTGAATATAGGGAATCTGTACTTTATGGACAGATCACTCTCCTTTGATCTTTCTTCTTTCTTTCTTTTTCTGTATTTTCTCTTCATCTCTGTACAAACATAGTGCCGTTAACAAACTGTGAAAAAATGCTTTAAGAACATCTATTACCCGTAAATCGGGGGCTTAACACATACAAATACATGGTTTTGTGACATTTAAACTAGAAAGACAGTATTTACACAGACTGTTGGAATAACCTGGACTAGAACGCTGTCTAGTGTTGATCATGAAATTTGCACCCACTCAATTTTCATGCATCCTTTTCTGCCTATTTTAAAGGTGTTGTGATGTTAAAGGTATTGTGATTTTTGTTAATTATCAACTTTAAGACAGTTAGAATTTCCAAAAGCATGAATAAAACCTATATTCTTTATATAGAGATTTGGAGGGATTAGATGATACACAATTTATTTATGTGTAGTGTTGCTTGTATTGAAATTAACAGTATTGCTTCCTGATTTTTTTGCGGGGGGTTTAACAGTATTCAATAATTGTACACAGAATCAGTGCTACATATGGCTTTGCATACCATTGGCAAAATATTTGTAAAAGCATCCTGCCTTTCCTTTCAATGAGTCCACAATATGTCTAAGCTAGTAGCAGTATAAACTATGTGGATATATCTAGCAAAAGGAGAAACCGGAATCTCATATATATTATGCATATTTTAAATATATTTAAAATACATTAAATGTATATTTTTTGAGATATACTGGAAAATGAATCAAATAGTGTTTTTCAGTATATCTCATATATGTTATTTCTGTAGTTAAGGGAAATAAAGTTGAATAAAGCCAATTTTGTGCACATGAACAAATAAGTAACTGGAGTGAAAGTATTGATTGTCAAAATTGTGAATGCATACATATTTATTTGATCAAAATAAATCCGCTCCAGAATTCTGTGGGAAAAAGCTTGATTAATTAAAACAATTAAAGAATAATGGTGTATACATAATTAAAACAATTAAAGAATAATGGTGTATACATACAGTCTCCACCAAAAGTATTGGATTGGGAGGGTGTCTGCTTTTGGTGGTTTTTGGTGGAGTTTGCAAATGTTGGTGATAAAGTGAGAGAGAGAGAGAGAGAGAGAGATGAGACATTCGGAACTGTCTCTATGTGTGACTGCTTATGATTTGGATGAACAAGGCTGAAAGGCAAGCTTCTATTAGCTCATTAAAACCCCTTTTTGAGTTGTACCATGCCTGTCTCCCATGTCCTCATTCCCCTGCTAACATGAGGAGTGTCACAGTAACTTAAAGTAAATAACACTTAATATTTGGTTGCATATCCCTGGCTTGTACTAGCTGCCTCAAGCCGGCGACCCACTGACATCACCAAACTGTTGCATTCTTCTTCTGTGATGCCTTTCCAGGCTTGTACCACAGCATCTTCCAGTTGTTGTTTGTTTGGGGTTTGGTTCTCCCTTTAGTCTCCTCCTCAGGAGGTGAAATACATCACGAGGTCAAAGTCTGGTGATTCACTTGGCCACTCTAAAACCTTCCATTTTTTTCCTCGATGAAGTTCTTTGTTGTGTTGGCTGTATGTTTTGGGTCATTGTCTTGCTGCATGATGAAGTTCCTCTCAATTAGATTGGAAGGATTTCTCTGTAAATTGGCAGACACAATGTTTCTGTAGAGTTCTGAAGTCATTCTGCTGCTACCATCATGAGTTACATCAACAATTAAGATAAGTGAGCCTGTTCCAGAAGCAGCCGTGCAAGCCCAAACCATGACACTACCTCCACCATGAGCAAGATACAAGATGAGCTTGTATGTTTTGGATCATGAGCAGATCTTTTCTTTCTCCACACTTTGGCCTTTCCATCACTTTGGTAGATATTAATCTTGGTTCCAGAACTTTTGTGGCTCATCTCTTTATTTCTTTGTGAATTCCAATCTGGCTTTCTGATTCTTACTGCTCATGAGTGGTTTGCATCTAGTGGGATGGCCTCTATATTTCTGCACTTGAAGTCTTCTTAGAGGGGGGCATGGCATCTTAGTGTTAGCACATTTGCCTTGCACTTCCAGGGCTGGGGGTTCGCTTCCTGCTCTGCCCTCTGTGCATGGAGTTTGCATGTTCTCACCATGCTTCAGGGTTCCAATTTGTACATAGTGTGTGAATGTTTGTACGCGATTGTACGCGATTGTACCCTGCAATGGGTTGGCACCATGTCCACGGTGTCCCCTGCACCAAGTCCCATGGGAAAGGTTCCAGGCTCCCCGTGACTATGTGTAGGATAAGAAGTACAGAAAATGGATGGCTGGATGAAGCCTTCTTCAAATGGTGGATTGTGATACTTTCACCCCTTGGAGGTTGTTGATGATGTCACTAACTGTTGTTTGGGGGTTTTTCTTCACAGCTCTCACGGTGTTTTTGTCATCAACTGCTGTTGTTTTCCTTGGCCGACCCGTTCCATGTCTGATTTTTAGTACACCAGTGGTTTCTTTCTTTTTGAAGACATTCCAAATTGTTGTATTGCCCATGCCCAATGCTGGTGCAGTGGTACTGATGCATTTCCCCTCTTTTCAGCTTCAAAATGGCTCTCCTATAGACAGCTCTCTGGTCTTCATGTTGGTTTATCCTTTTTACCAACAAATGCGGTCTTCACAGTTAAAACCCAGGGCTCACACCAAAATTTGACATTCAGGGCTATTCATTGTACATTCGTTATACATTATACAGTCAATCAAACAAGGCACACCTCAGCAACAAGAATCACCTGTCATGTTCCAAAATGTTTGATAAATTTTGATACATTTTTGAAAAATGTGTGGGTTCAAACAAAAATATCAGGACATGAAAGATCAAATTCTGTTCTATCAACTTTTCATCTCAAACCTAAATGTGTATAGGAAAAACAAAAGAACTGGCCATACCATTTCAACACTTTCAAGAAGGGACTGTAGTATATGCATATACAATACGTATTTTGAATGTATCACTCTTACCTATAAGTCTCACCATAAATAATTTATTCTTCACTCTCTAGCTGGCAGTCATATTCTGAGCTCCAGCTTCACTCTCTGGCTGATCTGTACTTTTTGGAGATTCTTTTTCAGGACATTAGATACAGCCTCTGACATCTGGACCACTCTAACAGAAATAGCACGGAATGTCCCAGTGAACTTTGTTTTGGTCCAGGAGTTGTGGGCAGCCACCGTTTATCCTGCATCACATTATGAGACTTAAGGACACAACCCTTGTTCACTTTATTAATTATTTTCAGTGACTTTTTTTGTTGGTTTCTTTTTGAGCTTTTTGTTGGAAAAGGATCCTTAGCCCTGGGGCATTTCAGAGAAGTTCACAGTTCCGTTGCCTACATTAACTCCAGAAATTCCGAAATGAGTGTAATTTAGTAGGTAAGCCAGCTGGTTCTGCCTCAAATTAAACTCAAATGCAGTAATTTCTGGATTGATGACAGCAACATTTACAAGCACTGAGAAATAAACACTCGGCTCCACAATTTCAAATGAATGTCTCAAAGGCTTGCTGCACTTTGCTGGCTATCTAAAGCAGTTCTGGTTCCTTTTTAATCATAATAACAATGTGTTGGTATTCGTTTACTTGTATGGAAAATGATTTTGGCCTGGCGCAGCTTTGTTTTCAAAGAACAATATCCCAACATCCCCCCCCCCCCCCCCCCCCCCCCCCAAAAAAAAAAAAAAAAAACGTAATTTATTTCAAGTCAAAATGGGATAAAAGTTTTGCTCATTTGGCGCAGAAAAAAAAAAATTTTAAAAGCAGACTCCCCCCTGACATAATTAGGCATTTGAGTACACAATTGCTTCAGAATACCAGGCCACAAGCATGTATGACAGAAGTTTCTTCTAATTTCCAGAAAAAGAACATTATTTAAGGTGACCATGCATCTTTTTTAAGCTGGAAAATTCTTTTACACTAATTCACCTGTTCATTTTACTTTTTATCCTACTGTAATGTGTACTCATTTAATTTATGTACACTATTCTGTATTTTAGATGTACATGATTTAATTATGTCTTTATGATACACTGATTGTTTTTATTTTATATATCTTGTTTCTGGGATAGGTTCGAGATCTGTTGAAATCATGAGAAATATATATATAAGGAATATTTGGGGTGAGGAATGACCACTAGAGGGACCCAGAAGACTTCTGCAACATTTCAGAACAGTCTTCTATTTATTTATACTGAGCAGCTTAGACGCTTTAGAAGAGTAGCACAAACGCTGCTTGTCAGTCTGTATTCATCGGAATATATGAATGATGTCCCCAGTTGTACAACCTTAGCTGAACTGTACTTTGATGATGCCTTAAGCTGATTTGTTTTTAAAAAACAGACAGTCTCAATCCTCCACAAATGAAACCCACATGGCTGTGACATCCTGCCCCAATATCACTGCTTCACTCAACAAAACACATGGCTGGCATTTTCCCCTTTCAGTCCTGTTGAAAGAAAACAGAGCTGCCTGCTAGTGTTTATCTTACAGTCATCTTCCAAACATATTATTTGGCTTTTATATCCTAAGTATCAGCCATCATTGCCAACTATCGCCACCGTCATGAATCCCACAGGATTTTCCACCTCAAGATAAAGTATTTGCAATCAAGACCGACCCTTTGGGGGATGATGGAAAGTAACTCCTCCATTTCATCATCTGCCATGAGGAGAAGTTTCCAGAATTCAACCAAAATGTTTACACTTTATTATCAAGCTGAATGGAAAAAGAGAACAGTGCCATGACTGCCGATTTGACATATTTTCAGTTTGACGTGATTTCAGTCCTCTGCTGCTTGGGAAATTTCTGAATGCCTAAACATTTTGAACAATTTGAATAGAATCCCATTTAAAAGCAGTGGTGCATAAACAAATAGCATACCCGCTTGTCATACAAATAGGCCCCAAAACACACAATGAACCTTCTGCGCTCACACCCCAGTATGCTGTTGTGTATGGCCTGCTGTATCTAAAGTGTTGCCACAGACTCTATAATAATGAGGCGACATGAAAAGGTCCTTTGCCTCTCTCTTTGCTTGTTTGGGGTAAACAGATTGGGCCACTTTTGTGCTTGTGTGAGGCTCTCACACTGCCTGTGCTGCTTATTCATTGATTTGCAGTGACCTACGACCTATTTTCAAATCACAGCCAAGTGAGGGGCATCTGTAAACAAGGCTATTTCATAGGAGTCCATGAAGAAAAGCAGTACAACCCAATCTAGGTCAGAGAACTGCTATTAAATCTTTCTGATGAAGCACAGCTCTGTGCAGATGAGAGGTGGAGACTGATATTTGATTTGTTTAGTGCAAAGAAGTGGAAATTCCATCTGTGTTTCACTGTTAATGACGCCATTGCTCTACTATCCAGTATTGGACCTTTAGTGTGCTCTCAGAACTATGAACAAAGTGAAACATTCTGAATTTTTAATGTACTGTGTATATACTGAGTGATAAAATGTTCTCACTGCTCTAAATGTGTGAACACATTATCTGGTTGAATGAGATTTACTTTCTCAGGTGTCTAGTTGATGGAGGTCTCCTCTAAATGTCAGTCTCACAAGAAAAAAAAAAATCAATAAGTAATTAGACAGTGACTCAGTTTTGGTTATTTTGAGCACCCTGGTGATGTAAATATTTTCTTCTAAGTCTTCACCCCCCTTGAATTGTCCCACATTTTGTAGAAATGGTGGATCTGAAACCAAAAAGGACTTAACTGGGATCGCATATCATCAAATGTCATTATGCATTATGTGCACCAGAACTAATTTATGGGTTTAAATAATATTACAAATTACATCGATTATCCCCCAGTTAAATACGATGGGCTGTTTTGTGCGGATTCATCGCATATGATGCCAGTTAAATCCATGTCAGTTCCAGATTGTAAAACAACAAATGTGGAAAAATTTAAGGGGTGAATACTTATGCAAAGCACTGTAAACTTGAAAAAAAAAATTGTAACTTTCCTCTGCACAAATCATCTGCAATCAATCACCACCTGACATCTGCCACCTATAAACACAGTGTCTGTATCTTCCATTAATGAAAACGTTTCCTGTTCTGCCTTGTTCTGACTGAAGACCTTGTTGTCTTCAGTTACTGAAGGTTGATTCGACCAGTCAGGAGACTGCTGGCCGCTTTTTTATTTTTGTCCACAAAAAACTCTACTAATTGCTTTAATAGTATTAGTTCATTGTTGTCATGAAGAATGCAGTAGCACTCACCGAGTTTGTCCTGTAGTTTAATGTCTAGCCAAAAAGTAAAGTATCATTTACAGCTTGGAACCGTTAGATGGGAGGTCACCAGGGGTTAAACTGGGGCAAAACGGACCGGAATGGCTTTCCGGCACTTTCTAAAGCCGGGTGCACACTGTACGATTTTTAATAGTCCTTTGAGACTATTGCTTGTCAGACTGTACAAACATGATCTGCTGTAAGCCTTGTTACACTGTAGGATCTCAGTTATCATTAATGTCGGACTGTACGACAGTCAAGACGCGAAAAACGGACGCACGCAAGAAGACTCGTATGGACTAGGAGAAGCCACACTACAGGACTACGCCTCAAATCTTCCGACACTGACAGAATTTAATTGGAGGAAAATTTTATCGCAACAGCCATTAATCGGCTGTCAGGGGACACGTTAATCTAGCGATCAAAGACTACGGATTTTGGCCTAGGATTATAAGAATCTTTTAGGATTCTCAAAATTTGTCTCAAACGACCAAATCGTGGCCAAAATTGTACCGTGTGAATCCGGCTTAAGTCAAAAACAACCCATATAATGAAAAAATAAAACATGATTTGAACCCCCATCTGTTCATTTTACGTGTAGTCTGAAAGGTATTTGCTGTCGCTGTCAATTCGGGAGCCAATCATGTTTCAGCTTTTTTAAAAGGGCATCGCAGTTATTGCCTGCCCAACGTTAGTAGCAGAGAAAGCTTAGAAACCCGTCCACCAAATGCGAGAGGCAGGACATGCAAGCACAAACTCACAAATCTACTCAGTTCATTTTACCCACGATAGCGAGGTAAGTTTACTGTGTCCACCTAACCAAACTTTTTGTAATAAATACGATAATCTTATGTACGAGTTACGGTGTGGTGCCATCAGAGCCGTCGCATCATAGGCTGTGTCAAATGTACAACCGCACAGGGCCTCGCGAATCGTGCCTTTACAGGTCCTTGCACCTGGTCTGTAGTTTTTTATGACTGTTTTTGACCCAACATGCTTTTAAATAAAATGTAGGCTATATTATACCTAAAATATTGAATTGTAACATTTACTGTCATACTTCAATATGTAAATTAGCAGGGCCCAGCTGCAAAGGGCCTGGGTGCTGTATGTACCCTGATAATGTTCGAGCTTGTTTCTCAAATTATGTTTATTGGAGCTAGCCAACTGGTTGGTTTGCATGGTGTAACATTAGCTTTGGTGATTAAGTCCATTGCTGTAGTCTACATAAACTAGTGAATTTAAATTAGACAGCTGAACAGAACTTTTTAACTCGCAAATCGTACTATTAACACACAAATTCAGACAAACTAATTGATCATTACAACTTAATGTATCTTACAGAGCTGAACAGAAGGCGAGCCAAGCGGAATTTGAAGCTGAATGATTTTCAAGGGTATTTCTGAAAAGACGGCATGCTGAATATTTGGCATGTAGAGAAAGAAGTTACTCTGTCCAAAGCTTTTCCTATGCGCCGCTCTGGGAGCTGTTTTAAGGTAAGCTGCCGAGTTCGACTCTGCGCCCCCGTTTTATGTCGAGTTCCCTTACCTGTCAAATTCCAATTTAACCCCTGAATGTCACCAATTAAAGTTTACAATTAATCCTGTAAACAATTAATCAAATTAACAGTGAATACTGAAGTAGTGGCAGTCTTACAGTTGTGGATTTACCCATTCAGTCACAAGAACATTAGTGAGGTAAAGCACTGATTTTGATTGAAGAGACCTGGCATACAGTCGGCGTTTCAATTCACCCCAAAGGTGTTCAGCGGAGTTGAGGTCAGGGCTCTGTGCAATCTACCAGAGATCTTTCACGCCAACCTTGGCAAACCATGTCTTTATGGGCCTCATTTTGTGCAGAGGGGCATCGGCATTGGTTCCAGTGAAGAGTAATCTTATTGCTACTGCATATAAAGACATCCTATACAATTGTACGCTTCCAATTTTGGGGAAGGCCCACATATGGGTGTAATGGTCAGGTGTCCACAAACCTTTGGCTGTATAGTGTAGTTATGCAGTCAATGAACTTTGCATCCCCTGAAACTGAGGGACTGTGTTTAAAAACCCCACATCTCCTATACAGCTCCTTCACAAATTAAAGTTGACAATCAGCACTTTAACCACAGTCATTTGTTTAATTTCAAATACAATGTGCTGGATTATGAAACCAAAACAATGCACACTATACATTTGCACAACTATGTATGGGAATAAATGGTATATTATTCTTACTGAATTACCGCTTGTGTTGACCTCAGTGGGCAGACAAAGAGAAACACTTAACTTGACATCAGCAAGCATTAGAGCCATTTCCAAAATCGTATATAGAATGTATAGTATGTTTGGCTGAAGTCTGTGCTCCAGCTGAAATACACTGTCTCAATAAGCAAATGATGATTTATGTGGATCGCTAACACCAACAGTTTCTCTAGCTTCACTATATGCATAGTTTCAATTAATTTACTTCTAACAGAAAACATTCAAGCTAGATTCTGAGGCCAAGGGTGTACTTACCCCCCCCCCCCCCCCCCCCCAATAATATATATTGTATTAAATACATATGATAGTGTTAGATTCTGATTTTCTCCTAGTGTTATTCAGAAGCAATACGTTTCAGACCCAGGATGTTGACTGTCTAGTACTGTATAACCTCACAGCTGTTGATTGCGATAATTCACTTTTGTTGTAGCAATTCCCCCATCATCTGAGATGAATCAACATCTAACATAGAATCTCCCAGAAGTTCTGCATGCAAAAATGCTTTGTTTTGTACACAGAGACACATTCTGTTGTTTGTCTCTCAGGCTGCCAGCATAATACTACTAAGAAACCATATCTTCCATAAAGTGACAAGTTGTTGATCTTCACTGCAACAATGCAAAAATGACCAGCTTACATTATGTGAAATAAAAATTAGATGTAGGTTAAACTTAGCAAATACGATTAGCAGGCTAACATTAGTCTGATTTTTCTGACAGGACTAGCTAGCAGGATGGGACACCAACAGGTAGAACTAATAAAGGCCTCATTCCAGAAACCAAGAATCAGTAGAGAAATATTTATTTCCTTTAACTAACTTTAAGGCATTTGCTAACAGTTAACCATTAACTTCATCATTAATAAACCATGAGTAATTTTGAGGAACTAACAAAGTAAGTGTGGAGACTGGGCGTGGTTGAGCGTGGTTGAGGTTTGTGAAGTGATCTGTGTTTCAGTGAGTGGCCGCAAGGAAAAAAAGGGGGACAGATGAGAGCCATGGAAGAGAGCCGTGTGTATGTATGTGTGTGTGTTTGTGTGTGTGTGTGTGTGTGTGTGTGTGTGTGTGTGTGCGATAAAATTAGTGAAAAGCGACGGAAAATAGTCAAGGAACATGAAGAGCCCTTTTTGAGTTGTCCCAAGCCTACCTTCCATCTCTTCATTCACATTCCAACCCGTAAAAGTATCACACTGGTGCCAAAACCTGGGAAATTGCGGAAGATCTGCCATCATAAGGTCTTCGCCACTCATAGAGATCGTCAAGACCCTCACCGGCATTCGCCAGACACAACATCAGGCTCTCCTCGAGCTACACATGGAGCAGGAGCAGCGCTTCCATGCGCTTCTACAAGCTCAGGAAGAAGATCGGCAGGTGCTACGGAGCCTGGTCCAGCCCATGGGTACTCCAGCAGCCAGCCCCAGATCACACTCTCTATGATGGGACCACATGCCAACCCGGAAGCATTTGTCGAACTCTTTGAACATGTACAGAAACATGGGCTGACAGTCTGACAGTGGGCAGTTCGCTTGCTACCGCTACTGTCGGGGAAGCCCAACTTGTGGCCCAACAGCTTCCGGTTAAGAACCTACTGGAGTACCCAGACCTAAAGTGGGCTATTTTGCAATTGGTCAGCCACACCCCCAAAACAGCACTGTCAGTGCTTCTGCTCGCTGATCCTCAGCAAGCTTGGCCACCTGTTTGTATACACTCAACAGCTCCTGGAGGCCTGTCAAAGGTGGCTGCGGGCAGAGGAGGGCAGCAATTAAGATGTGGTTAATCTAATGGTGCTGGAGCAGTTTGTCGCCCGGGTACTGGAAGGGATGGCGGAATGGGTCCAGTGCCGCCTTCCGGCATCACTAAAAGAGATGCTCCAACTGGCGGTGGACCACTTGGCAGTGTATGTAGGGCAGGTGAGTCCCCCCTTCTTCCTCCCTCTCTATCTCTCACTCTCGTTTTTCTTCTTTTTCTCTCCACCATTTCCCAAGATACCAGCCCCCTGAACCTGGGCCTTCCCCACCCCTACCTCTCCCCCTGTGACTGTCTCATCTCCCCCTCAGGTTGGTGACTCCAGGGCCACAAGGGTGGGAGTAAGTTAGTCTGGGCTGGTGTGCTGGCGTTGTGGGGAAGCCGGGCATTTCCAGGATCAATGTCACATGATGGAGGTGGGAGCATTAGTCTCGGCCTCAGACACACTGCAGGCCACCCTAATTGAGCTGGGGCATACTGTAAACCAGTGAGTATTCAAGGGGGTACATAACATGTATTGGTGGATTCAGGCTGTAACCAAACATCAATTCAGCAGTGGTTCAAGGCATTGGGTACAGGATGCTGGGTGAAGGTGAGGTGTGTGCAAGGGGATATGACAAAAGCATAAAATAGGTGGCAGTTAATCCCTCACCCATTAGTGTTAGCTCCTCCACCCATGGAGGAGCTAACAGCCATGTTTAATATGGGGTTAATTGAGGAGTCCCACAATGACTGGTCCTGTCCAGTGGTCTTGTTTCCCAGGGCAGATGGTTCGGTCCGGTTCTGTTCAGACTTTACAAATGTCAACATGGTGTCTAAATTTGATGCGTACCCAATGCCCCACACTGATGAACTGCTCAGTCTTTCAGATATGGCTCGCTTTTATTCGAAACTGGAATTAAAAAGGGATATTGGCTCCCTTGACTCCCATACCTCGGAAGAAAATGGCCTTTTCAACTGCATTTGGTTTACACCAAACCCCCAACGACTCATGGACAGAATCCTCCGTGTGCATGCTGCCTAAACCACTGCCTATATGGAGGACATTACTATTTATAGTAATGATTGGCAGCGACACGCTCAGCATCTGAGGGCTGTCCTGAAATCAATGAGATGGGCAGGACCCCTTGCAAACCCAAACAAGTGTGCAATTGGATGGGTGGAACTATCTGGGCTTCCACTTGGACCATGCTCAGGTGCATCCCAAAACTGATAAGACAATTGTGTGACAGTTGTGAGACATTTTCTGGAGCTGGCTGGCTATTATTGTAGGTTTGTGCTTAATTATTCGGAGGGCAACAGTACGCTGACTGACTTCACACACAAAAAATCTGGTGAACGGGCTTTTATTCAGGTAAAAGTGCACTCTGTCGTGGACCACTGTTACGTTCTCCAGATTTCTCTCTCCGTTTTGTTTTGCAGACTGATGCATCAGACAGAGGTCTGGGGCCTGTGTGGTCTCAGGTGGTAGAGAGGGAAACAACACAGCGATTTTATTTCACCACACACACACACACACACACACAGCTCTCTCACCTGTGGCTCGTTTATCCACCTTGAAGACATGCCCATCTTTGTGATTTCTACAGAGGTTGCTTATCCTGTATGAATGGACCATAAGCAACAGCAACATTACCCCATACAAATAGCATTGTACTACTCAGCATCTTTGAGTAGACATAATTTCTATATGGATTGAGTTCTATGTACTACATTGGTTTATATTGATAAGTTAAGCTTCAACAGAGGAGGGTTGTTGGAGGAAAATGACTTCTCAATGTGTTCATTCATATTGTGATAGGGTTTTAAGGTGATTAGTGGTAGAAGGGTCAGAATTACAAACTTTACATATGATTGTTAGTAAAGATATAGGGCATTGTGTGCATAATCAAAATGGAAAAACAGAATTATTTAATTGAACACCAATCTAGGTCAGTGTGAATAGGTGTTAATTACACCAGGTATGTCTTTATTGGATTGCAGAAGATTTTAATCTCACTTTCTGTAACAATTAGTTGTTAATTGCATATGTTATTTATTCTATTCAAGACATTGATTTTATAGTCAGCTGGGCAGAGTGATGCACTGGGGGCATCCAAGCAGTAACTGTTTGCTCTTTTGACCTAGATTACACGGGCAGAAATGCTGGAGGCCAGTGAAGGAAAATTGGCATTTGCTGACTATTATCCCAGAGTTCAAGAGGGCAGTTTCCACCAGTCACTAACCCCTGTCTCAGAGCACTGATTCAGACCAGTGGAAAGTCAGTAGGAGGAAAAAGGAGAAGAAGGCTGACCACACCTATAGCAGACTCAAGACACATTCATGCACAGGATGCTTTTTAGGCCATTATCCATTACAGATAGGTCTCAGTTTCACACATTTTACCTTCTTATATAGAAACAAAAAATCTCATATACCATCATCTCCCTTTGTAACATGGTTAGAATTTGGTTGCAAAAAGAATGTTTGAAAGTCTAAAATGTTTTCACTGACCCAGCAATGCTGAAGTGATTTAAAAAAATCAAAAGAACAACAACAACAAAAAAAAAAGACTAAGACTTGCACAGTACTCACTTTTGTTGCCAGCGGTTTAGACATTAATGTCTGTGTGTTGAGTTATTTTGAGGGGACAGCAAATGTACACTGTTACACAAGCTGTACACTCACTACTTTACATTGTAGCAAAGTGTCATTTCTTCAGTGTTGTCACATCAAAAGATATCATCAAATATTTACAAAAATGTGAGGGGTGTACTCACGTTTGTGAGATATGTATACACATACATATATACATACATTATATATATATATATATATATATATATATATATATATATATATATATATATATATATATATATATATATATATATATAAAATGTGTGTGTGTGTGTACACATACACTGATCAGCCAAGACACTAAAACCACGGACAGGTGAAGTGAATAACACCTTTCAAGAGGTGGGATATATTATGCAGCAAGTGAAAAGTTAGTACTTGAAGTCTATGCATTGGAAGCAGGAAAAATGGGCAAATGTAAGGATCTAAGTGACTTTGACAAGGGCCAAATTGTAATGGCTAGACGACCAGGTCAGAGCATCTCCATAATGGCAGGTCCTGTGGGGTGTTCTCAGTATACAGAGGTTAGTACCTGAGATATCTGTGTACAGATATATTTAATGATTTATTTACTTTTCTTCAAGATTTAGCCAAATGAAAAAGCCTAGACTGAAGAAAACCCCAGTATTTAAACGGGAAAACAGAATGGGAAATTATTTTGGAACAAACACACTCAAAATAGTATTGGGAAAGATTGAAGGAGACTCTTTTGGACAGGGCACATCTAACCCTAAGTGAGTTTGAATCAAAACAAATCTTGTGCGGTTGACTTTGGCATGCACTCTTACTTCTCTTTAATAAAGGCATTATGTGCATGCTCTTCTTTTGATATGTACAACTGAAGTTTAAGTAGAGATGAGAAACCTTTAAATGGGATTAACAGAAGAGTAGCTGTATATAATACAAGTGGTTTGGGTTACCAGAAGTAATATAATGCTATGAAAAAAATAAGGACATTTTGTCACGCATGGTAAGATGATTTATAAACAGTTAATTTCTAGAAATGCCTCAACCTTCCATAAAAACTAAAGAGAGATTAATAATAGTAAATCCTATTATTTTTAGTCATCCAGAGCTTTTAAAAATGCATAGCAGTAGTAAGCTGAGGCAAATTCAGTCTCATTGACTTATGGCTAAATGTTAATTTAGCATTTTCATGTATAATTTCTACCTCATATATATTATAAGCGTACACGGTGTCAGCAGTATTCCCACTTGCCTTGACCGTTGCCCTTTCCCAACACTGACACCCTCCATGTCTTAATGTGACACCTCTTCGGCTGTCTTTCAACCATTTCCTGTTGCTATACTCCCAAACTGTTCAGGGTGTGACAAGAACACTGACAGTTATCGATTTATCTGTCAGCAGCTTCAGCGCATCCTCGGCTGAGGGAGCTGAAAATACCCCCATATGCCTGGAGGAACAAAACGACTGGGTGACATGCTGATGAGAGCGGTTTTGCTGCTTCCCATGGCTGTCTAGGGAGGAGAACAGTGGGATGCAGGCATAGAGTTATGACCCGGGCAATCTCTTACCACTTATCCACTGACCCATGCAACTGCCTCAAGGGATATACAGGAAACAGAGTGAACTGAAAATACGTTTCAGACCATTAAATATTACAATAGAAGCCAGGAGCATGTCAGTTGTCTGAACAACAACAACAACAACAACAACAACAATAATAATTGAGAATAAGTGAGAAGGTGCAGTTTTGGAGGTTATTGTATTTTAAAAGTGAGTCAGATTAGATCCAGATTATTTTGGTACAGGGGTATAAATTACAACTCTTCGTTATCAAAGTTAAAATTGTATTGTACACATTTAAATATTGAACCCCATATTTCATAAAATACTAATGCAACCACTGTTTTTTCATTTGTTTCTTTGTTTTATTAATGGAAGGAGTCTCCGGTCCCAGTGCTTTGTAATGATCAGTAAGTTTTGGGATCATTACATATGAAAGTCTTCACCTTTATATAAAAAAAAAAAAAAAAAAAAAAGATGAGGGAACTGTTTATAGCTGCTAAATATAAGTGATAACAGGAACTATCTTGTCTTGTGTTCCTTTAAATATAACTATAAACAGTTCAAAGTATGATATGTTATTCATTAATTGTCAAATTGCTGTGGAATGAGAGAGGAATAAAACTCTTCTGGACGTGCTTTTATTGAAAAATAAAACTTCAGGGTGAAAAACTTTATCTATAATTGACAGTATCTTCTGATACTTTAAAAACATTTAAAGTATTTAATTTTAATTAAAAAAGCAACGTTAAAAAAAATTTAAGAATCTAAATCCTTTGAGAATCATTAAAATGTTCATTGATGTGTATTCTTGTTATATGAATGTTACCTAAATGAATTTGTGATGCCTGTGCACATTCACGGATACAGTCAGACACCTGTGGACTTGTTTTGAACTGAAGACCAGGTCTGACAGACGTATTAGAGACATACCTGAATAAATTCATCAGCAAATAATAATGTTTGTAGTGTTGACTTAGGCTCATTATAGAATAAAAACAATCATATTGTGAGTTAATAAGCGACTGTTGCTATCAATCCTTCAGGACCACAGGCCTACCCCTCTTGTGTACTCAGCATATAATGGAGGCAATATAAAAAATATTATTTATATTGCAAATAAGACAGACAGATAACGAATTAAAAATAAAATTCAAAGCAAAGTGCTTTAGTAAAGTGTTGCGCAAGCAGCCATAAGCCACCAGAACAGCTTAGCACAGAGTCTGTTCAAGTCTCTGGAACTGTACTCAGAGAATCAATACCATTTTACTAATAGATAATCCTTCATCTGTTGTTTTCATGATAGTGGTGGAGAGCGCTGTCTAACACATTGGTCCAAAATCTCCCAGTTGGGTTAAGATCCTGTGGCTATGAACTCCATAGCATATGATTTACATCATTTCCTTACTCAGCAAACCATTCAGTTAGCCCTTGTGCCTTGTGGATGGAGGGATTGCCACCCTGGAAGAGATCACTCCCATCAGGACAGAAATGTTTCATCATAGGATGAAAGTGATCAGTCAGAAGAACTTTGTATTGATTTACCCTTACCTTCCCTCTAGGGAAACTCAGACCATGACAGCAAAATTCTTCCCACAGCATAACAGAGACACCGGTTTGTATATGTGTAGGGGTATATTAAAATTGCTATACGTCATACAATATGGCCTAGGTCAATGGGATATCTACTGCAGACAGCACAGGGTTACGGCAAACCTTCAAGAGTTTATTAATTATCCCGATGAGTCACATGCATTTTCCACATTGTTGTCCGGTCCACATTAGCTGAAAACAGATTGAGTTTGACCAGTGACCTGGAGTGGGAGGGCAGCTCCAGGGTGACAGGTGGTCAAAACCCTTAGCAGGCTTGTATAATTGCAAACACAGCTCTCTTTCCTTCTTTCCTACCTTAATAACCCCCGCCCTCACGTCCTCTCCACCCCTCTCTCCCGTATATGCTGTCTGCTTCTGCCCCTCATCTACTGAGTGGGGAACCCGTTATGTTCCAGATATTAAATTACTCATGAAATATTCGTTCGGCCTCAGGGCTTGGGCTGGAATGCTCTACTTTAGCCCCTGTCTCAAGCAGCTCTGAGTGCAGGCGTGTGTCACCTCTCTTGGTAAGGTCAATTTTTCCCATTTGGAGCAGCAGCATTAGCGGGGGGTTTTAGCTCGCATTAGAATCAAAGCCCTTTCCTTTGCCATCTCTCTTTCCTTAGTTTGGATGAGATGCTTCCCTAAAACACTGCAGCCCAGAGGTTGCCCTGTACAGCACTGCATGACTGTGAAATAAATGCATTTACTGTATGCCCTCCTGCACTTGAAAGCACCATCTGAAGCTTTTCATCTGTGTGCCCAATGCATTTCAAACTAATGCAGAGAGTTTTTTCCCCCCTCGAGTTTTTAAAACAAAGAATCCGTAAAGAGCAATAAAAAGCAGGTCTGGTATATTGCTAGGCCTTACTTACATGCATTCATGTGCATTTATAAGCCTTTATAATATTGCTGTAAATTAAACATTAATTACAGTAGCTGAAAATGAGCAAACAAAATCACTATGAATCCAAAATGTATTATTTATAACCACATATGTGTTTGTGGAACTGCCAATGCTATTGGAACTGCCCCAGATTTGCACAGGTGTGTGTGTGTGTGTAGTGTGTTTCTCAGAGTCTGCATATGATTCAGAACACTGAGGTTAAGGTTAGGTTTCTGTTTAGGCTTATGGTTATAGTTAGTGACAGGTCATGGTTAAGTTGTAGTTCTATGGTCATGGTAAGAATTAGGGTTTGGTTGTGGGTTAAGCTTAGGTTAAAGTTAAATTCAAGTTCAGATATTATATATATTAGTATTCAGTCTTGTGTATTGAATAGATCTCAGAATAAAGCCATTACTAACACATTCTTTCTGATACTTAACAATCTTGATGTGTAAAAAAAAAAGATATAATGAAAAAATGTGTACTAGTGTTGGACTAAATAGGAGACCCAAATTTTAAAAAACAAAACAAAAAAAACAACTTTAAAACCTCAGACCATTTAGTAAGTCTACAGTAATTTGTCTCAACAGCAATTCAAATGTTAACCATTCTTACAGTGACGTCTCTCTGAACATCCCTCATGTGATCCCATGCGAAAAGTTCAATCACTCCGGAAAGTTCTGAAAGAGATTATCTTTACAGCTGCTGACTAGTTTTCTCCCCATCCACAAAATCGAACAGAAGGTCATCGACCGTCTGGTTCTGGAGTCTGAGTTCTGAGGAGAAATTTTTTGCAGGAGGGCAGAGAGCAGTTAGACCAGACCTCGTCTCTCAAAACTTGCCTCCGAGAGACATTCACATCTGTCTATTAAAAAAAAGCCACCCACTCCCTCCTCCTACTCCTATTTTCTTGAAGATTTCTGTTGAGACCTTACTCGCTGAAAAAGGTGAGAATCCAGTCACCCGTGATTATTACCAGCTCACTCGCCTCTTTCTGAACCAAAGAGACGTTTCAGAGGATTTTATTCACTTGAGGCTTTGTGTGGAGAGGGCTTCATTTAGGTCGAGAGCACAGGAAAAATAAGAACCACAAATATTTCCTTTATTGCTCAGAAATGGAAGAATTTATTTGATGTGCTTTTAACAGTGATATGCCATTGCACATTATTTTTCAGCTCACAAGCTATTTTTAAATAATTTAATACATTTTTTGTGTTTATATTTCTGAAGAACCTAATTCAACGTTCATTCCTGTAACAATCAAACAAACAACTTAAAATGGTTCGGGTTGGGCACTGAACAGCATCGTGACCTTGAAAAGAAAAAAATATGGAGTCAGAAAATCCCACATATTTGAGGCAATTTAGCCATTTTTTCTTTCTTTCTTTTTTATTTGCATTATTTTTAGCCAACAAGCTATTTCTTATTAAAGTTTCTATTTTTCTATATAGTGTTTCTGTTCTTTCTAGTACATCTGGATTTAGCAAGCTTAACATTCCATTTGATGCTGAAAACAGAAAAAAAAAAAACCCTGAATATGTATTCAAACAATGGAACAAAGAGCCTAAAACATGGTCAAGAATGGAAGAACTTGGGGAGTGCGTGGCAGCAGAGCTCCCCCAATTGACATATTATCGTTTACAAATAAAAGCAAATCATAGCGTGGCATAAACATGGAATTAATAATGATGACGTAATAAAGTTACACACTGTGATAGACAGAAGTGCTTTCATTTCGAAATGTATTCCTTCAGGAAACTGTTAAATGCTATGTGTATACAACAAATGATTAAAGCAAAATTATAATTTTGCTAGTTTATTGGATTTAATGTATAATATATCTTTGCCAGTAAAACATATCGGATATTATACTGGAAAGGATATATTGATGTCATTCTGATGTCTTAACAAGTAATAATTAAATTGAAACTCATGCTATTAGTGAAATCATGCTTTTAAAGAAAAGTTTTGATCAGATTTGCATGATATTAATGTTAAGATTGTCAGATAATTACAGAAATTAGCAGGCACTCTTACCATTGTTATCCATAAAGGAAATAGACACTCTCAACCTCCTAAATTCCAGTTCATCTGTATAAAGAGTCAACAATTATAACAATATGCACTGTATAATGCTTTGCTAAGAACGCATACAAGGCTGAAGGGAGAGTGAATAACCACTCATGGCTACCACAGATTATATATTACCAACTAGCATTGCTATTATTTAGAACTTAATTATCATAGAATTATTGACTTATTATATTTGACTTAAAGACTTTTGAAAATCTTTCAGGAATAGGGCTCAGAAACATGACATATAAATCCTTCAGAAATGTTTCTTTCCTGCGTGGTTTGTGACTTACAGAGCAGTAGAAGAAGTCGTGCGATTAAGCCTCTATAAAATAGAGTTATGCAATAAAAATGTTTCAACGGCATAGAGTTTCAAGAGAAAGCTGCTTTCCCGTACATTAAGATAATCATTATACTCATCAAATAGTATTATACTGATATAAATACAAAAACCAACATCATTTAAGTTGGGTGGAACAGAACACGAATAAAAAAACAAAGTTAAAAGTCACTTTTTTCACTTAGATCCCCTTGAAAGGGACATCTCTGTCTACTCCTGCGATATAAAGTACTTTTATATCTAGCGTTTACAGTAATTATCTTACTGGCCATATTTGCAGCAGTATGAAAAATAGAATTTGACAACTGAGAATCTCTTATTCAAATGAGTAGGGGGCTGTTTTTGTTTTACACAGCCAGCCAAGTGCCAAATAGTTAATAGTGTGGCCGTCCATCTGGCTGCACCGACTGCCATATTGCTGTGCGCCGACTCTTCTCATTCCAACTGCAACAGCTACAGTCATGCATCACTTATTCAGCACTCTTTGGGCTTTTTGAACAATGATTAAAATGGCCCCGAGCAGCAGATTCTGTGTCTACGGTGAAGAGATTGATCACCACCAATGGTGGTCTCTGTAGGATCAACCATGTCTGCTTAACAGTTGCAAAGGCTGTGTTAATGCATTGATAATTGGCGAGGGCTTTTAAGAATACTTCATAATTAATTTTGTACTGATCATTTATTGTTTGTCATTCAAAACCTGGCTCGTTACAGTTATATCTTAAAACATATAATTCAGGTACAACTATAAAATATTCAGTAAGTACACTCTTAAACAAAGGTTTCTTTTGGAGTTCTTCAAAGAGTTCTTTGTATAGTTATTGGTCTCCTAATAAGGGTCTAGTTTGGAACCTGTTCTGATACAACACTCAGTTGTAGGATTCTACATAGAAGTTTAAAGATATTTATGAGTATTAGAGGTCTAAATTTTATTTCAATTTAGAACTGAATTAAAATGTTAATATTTCTGTTTCGGAAAAGAGTATAGTGAAACTAACAAGCAAGTATTAAAGGACCAATCAAATTATTCGGTTTGGGCAGTAGACTAGGGAGAAAATTGTGTGCATTAATAATAATAATAATAATAATAATAATAATAATAATAATAATAATAATAATATAGATTATTTAATGTATTTTTCTTGGGCCTACTTACAATTACGTCATTTGAATTTGGAGTTTATTCCAAATAAATATCACTTATGTAAAAGGTTAATGGATTGTCCATTCTAAGAATACCATAAAAAGTGATACCCAAAATTATTATTATTATTATCATTATTATTATTATTGTTGTTGTTGTTTTTGTTGTTGTTGTTAACAATATTTGTTAACATTCAGGTCTGAAGTATTTAATATTGATATCTTTTTTTTTTTTTACAAAATAGAGCAATACCTCTAATGTAAAAATGCATAAAGAATCACTTTTTATCTTTTAAACATAGCTTTTTATAAGCGAAGGAGTAAATTAAAGTCTGGAACAAACATATATTTTTTTTATTTAAGTTGTAATTTTGTGTAGAAAGTTACAGTAATGCTGTCATGTGATTTGGAGATGATTTAATATTTTCTAAATAAAATAAAAAATAAAATAATAATAATAATAAAAAAAACCTGTACAAATGTGTGGACAGTATGCCTGAAAGGGTAGCAAGACAAATAGGGTGTTTAAAAAAAATTTAAAAAATAAAATAAACCTCACATATTTAGATCGGGGCACTTTGGCAAGATTTTATATCTAATTTTTATTTTTTATTTCTTCTGATTTCACACCCCATCTGTCCCTTTTTTATGCAGAGATTGTAGTCATGCCTATTAACAATAATATAGTCTGGCAAGTGAGATAAGCGTTGGTAGAAGACAGTTTTGCAGTTTAATGTCTGATCCTCGAGTCAATCCAGATTATTCATGATTGGAGTGTCAATGCCATATGTGACCTACAATCTGTACTCTGCTTGTATTGGAGGCTGTGGGGGTCAATGATCTCCCTGGGCAAAGATCGCTATGGAGAAAACCTCAAGACCTCTTAATCCTCCAGCATACTGCTTTTTCCCCCTTGCTTATCGTAGGCCAAATTTGTCCTAGATTCTTTTTTCAGTCTTACATTCTTCTGCTACATATCCTCACTGTATTATCCCACAAACAACTTGGCCATTTTTATGTAATGAATGCTTAAATGATGCATGAATGTGTGCATGTTGTTTATAAACAGTCTTAACCTACATTATCTTCCACAGACTGGACAAGCCTGTTTTTATACTAATGCTGAAAGAAAAAAAAGATGAGTTCATCTCCCAAAACAGCATGCACACCCATACAAATGTCTACTGTCAAGTCTAATAACTTCATATCAATTGGCCTGGTAGCCTCGTTCATCTAGTAAGCCAAATACAATATACTTGATTTTTAGAGTTTATGTAAACAGCTCTACATTGAACACAGGATAATGAATATTTCCTGATCTTGTTACTCCAAATAATTTTTTATTGTATTAGTATTTGTAGAATTTAACTGCTGCAGTGTTCAGCTATTAATATAATGGGTAATTACTAATATGCTTAATTACTACTACTACTACTACTACTACTAATAATAATAATAATAATAATAACTATTCTCAAAAATAAATCTAAGCATTTACCAAGATACACCCCACCACTAGAGTTGTACTAATTCGATTACTAATTCAACTCTACGTTTCGTGCCAACTATAAATGTACTTCTATAAATGTATAAATAATTATTTTTTAATTCTTTAAAATTTCTGATGCTTTCTGTACACTAACTGCCATTTCTACCAACCAACCAATGTGAAAACAATTCTAAAAACTTTAAAAGGAAAGGAAATGTTTACACTAAATGAATAGTTATATCATTGACTGTATGTCAATTAAAATTTGACCAATCTGAGATATATTATATTTAAGTACTCAAATATAAATCATTAAATATCAAATATTAAAATTGCACCTCTGTATGTTTTCATGATGTAATATTACAGTAAGGATTTTCTAATGCTATGTAATGCAATGTATTCTGACCTCATGTCCAGTGCTAACGGATGATGAATAAATGATTGTATGACTCAATGGTGCTGTATAAAAAGTTTAAGTAATGGCTGCCACAATCAAACACCTTTATTTCTTTAAAAAAAAAAAAAAAACAGAGCTTTTAAATGAGAGAAGTTATTAACAAAGAGCCAAATGGAGCTGAGAGCTTGCAGCTATATTTCTTTACAGTCACCATGGTACTGGTGAGGCTGAAATGGGTGTTCCTCAGCAATTGAGTGTTCCACGAGGCTGATGATAAATCTAGGCAATATCTTCCAGATGTTGACCAGCAATAATCATAGTATAAGAAAGGTTAGAGATTAAGAGGAGCCAAAACCCCATTCAGGATGAGGTTAGCATACAGCTTCTGGGGATATTTTATGTGATAGATATAGCAAAAAAGTGTCAATCGTGTGTCTTCTGACGGTGCAATTGTGCAATATTAAATTATTATTATTATTATTATTATTACTATTGTTGTTGTTATTATTATTATTATTATTATTAGTAGTAGTAGTAGTATTGTTATTATTATTATTATTATTATTATTATTATTATTATTACTACTACTACTATTGTTATTATTTATTTTATTATTATTATTATTATTATTATTATTATTATTATAGTAATAATAAATCAAAATAGTTTAAAATATTTTTTGTACCACTATAGTTATTTCAGCTATTTGTTTTTCAATTTATTGTATAGTACTGTATTATTTATTTATTAGTTGTTTGTCATTATTATTCAAATTATTACATTTATTTTTAATAGTATATTTCACAGACTGTAAAACACTTTGAATTGAAAATGTATGCTTTTATTCAATAATTATATAATAATACATTATTATTATTGTTGTTATTATTATTATTATTATTACTATTGTTGTTATTATTATTATTATTAGTAGTAGTAGTAGTAGTATTGTTATTATTATTATTATTATTATTATTATTATTATTATTACTACTACTACTATTGTTATTATTATTTTTATTGCTATTATTATTATTATTATTATTATTATTATTATTATTATTATTATAGTAATAATAAATCAAAATAGTTGAAAATAATTTTTGTACCACTATAGTTATTTCAGCTATTTGTTTTTCAATTTATTGTATAGTACTGTATTATTTATTTATTAGTTGTTTGTCATTATTATTCAAATTATTGCATTTATTTTTAATAGTATATTTCACAGACTGTAAAACACTTTGAATTGAAAATGTATGCTTTTATTCAATAATTATATTATAATACATTATTATTATTATTATTATTATTATTATTATTATTATTATTATGATACTCTTCAAGTAGCTAATATTTATTATTACTAGACATGCTAATATTCCTTACAGCTCTAGTTGTGTAGGTAAAATATAAAGGTGGCCTAATATATAAAAACTTTCTGATACAGGACATGGAAATGAGCACTAACAGTGCCTCATGTATTAGCTCTTTTCCTATGTTCAAGTCTTACTTCAGAGTTACTGCTTGTTTGAGAGGTGCTGAGGGACTTTCACAGCAGTGGGCTACTTCAAGCTTCAGAGCCTACGACATCTAATTCCACCTCCAGAAGGAAAAAGTCCTTTCCCACAGCCCACAAGTTCATTCTGGTCTTCCAGATATGGCACTCATTCCCACATATCTCGCTTGACCTTAACTGTGACTGTAACCTTGAATTCATACAGCTAATGGAGGACGTGAAGAAAGGGAGAAACTGAAGGTATTTAACAACATTATAAGAACATTGCAAGAGGAATATGATATAGTCTGCAGGCACAGAGCGGAAGTGCTGTGTATAAAAAGGGCAAAGAAATTAAGTAATAGAGAATTACACTGGCAGTACTTAACGACGCAATTTCTGTGCCTATTATTTGTCCAGAGGAATCCGTTTATATGGTTATAGAATAAATACTCACGGAGTATGTATACAATGTGAACAATCGTACATGATATTGGCTCGGGGGTTTGAGCTTTGATTAGTTATTTTCACAATAACGTTTTCCAGCTCATTACATTATTCATTGCTCTTAGCATCACAACCATGCCACATCAAATAAAATTATCTGGGTCAGAGTCGTGGTAGAGCCAAACCTCGGGATATTGGGTGCAATGGAATACACCCAGGATAGAACAGTAGTCCACTGCAGGACACCTCGGGACAATTTAGCATAGCTAATTCACCTAGCAGCATGTTTCTGGAAGGTGGGAGAAAACCAGAGAAAACCCAAGCAGACACGAGACGAATATCTGCACAGACAGTAACCTGAGCCGAGATCCTCGAGCTTGGAGGCGGCATCGCTACCTGCTGCACCACTGTGCAACCCTCAAATGGCACCATTTTTGTTTGTTTATTTGATTGGTATATTGCTAAAATCACGAAACACGATTTCAAAGTTTGTCTGTACACTCGAATTAAATCCAAACCTCAATAACTCAAACATATACATCAACTGACACTGGACTGATCTACTGTATAGAAAACAATTGTATTCTCCCCTAGCATCTCGCCTTAAGTAAACATCAAGAAGAAAACAGCTTGCAGTATTAACTATACATCACTACACTAAATGTTTGATCAGATCTAATCTTAAACAAAAGGATTGAACGGTACAAAACCCTACACAATTGCTGACAAAATATGTGAAGGAACAAAGAGGCACAATATGCAATGTAATGGGAAAAACTGCCATTTGTAATGTGGTTTTGAGGACTTGTTGCCCCATAACATTATGTGAAACCTTAGGTGTCTCAATCAGTGAGAATTATTATTATTATTATTATTATTATTATTATTATTATTATTATATATACTGTATATTGCCACGATCTTTCATATGTACCCAAGCTCAAAAATGGTTGAAGCTGTAAGTAAAGTAATATATAAATAGCCAGGACACTAATGAGCACTTTTTTCAAGCTCCCCTGCTGTTTTATTGAATGAATAGCTCTGCTAGACGCACATGTTGACACCGAGCCACTTGTTAAGTTTAGGTCACAGCACACTCTTTTGTGATACATAACACAGCCACATTCAGTCGACTCAGAATGGTTATATATCTGGGACTTCTGATCATGTATTTTCTTGTAAACTTAGGGAATTTTCACTTTGTACCACAGCTGGTTGGCTACAACTTTGTAGAGATGTCTGGCATAGTAAAGTCTATCATATGGGCTTGACTTCTGCAAATTAGCCTACTAAAATGTCTACAATCACAGTAGGCATCCTATTAGCCCCTGTTTTCTACCTACATCTGTTTCCTCAACTGGAAGTGGACACACAGGCTGCAAGCCATGAGGAGTCCTTAGTAGAGGCCATGTGTTTTTAGTGAAGCCATTTACCTACACATGGATATTAGGGGTTAAAATACTGGATCATCACCAGTGCCTGATGTGCCTTTGTTTTTGTCTCAAATTATACAGGAACAAGCTATATATCAAACTTTATAACACTAATATATCTGTCAATATAAGACATTTTAAAAAATATCCTAAATGTAGAAAAAAAAAATCACCTGGTTAATTCTTCACAAACTAGCATACGGATTGCGTTTTTCCAAAGGAATGTACGCATGTGCTTGGTCTAGAGTTACATACGGACTCTGATATAAATCGGGTACACAGGTGCACACTGAAAAAAAAAAGGGAAAAGAAAAAAAAAACACTGCTTGGGATTATATAGTCGGCTACTAGAAGTCTGACAGCACCCAAAAGAGATTTGAAAGAAAATCTCTGCTAATCTGCATTTGGAAAGTGAACAAAGTTTTTGGTTAGGCAGCTCGTGTTTCCTACTCTTAATCAAAGCCACTCCTCTGCAGACCCTGGCTGTTTGGTGCACCTGAGGAACGTAACTGGAGGTCTGGCTCTGCCGTTCTCCCACTTTCGCCTTACGTGAGGAGCGCTGTATCAATTAGGATGAGGTCTGCTTGGGGCTTGCACAGCTCTGACAGAGCGACTGATGATTGATGGCAGGCATTTAAGGGTGGTGTTTGCTTTTTGGCGACAGTCGTTTGAGTCGTTGTATCGGGGGAGGGGGGAGGGAGGGAGGAGGGCCTGTTTTGCAGAAACAGACTTGGATTTATTCTGGTGATAAAACCTGCGTCCTGCATTCTAAGACCCCGTTCCTGGAACCTGGGCCTCAGGGACTGTTAAGCACAGGTCTGTCCCCACCATAAACCTAGAAAGACGGCTGCAGGGGCTGCTGGTGACATGCTGAGCCAGCGCTGATTGGAAACACTTTCACAGTGGACTGATCTCATCTCCCAGGGAACTTAGATTCAATCACTCTGGCTTGAGAAGTCTCTAGAACACTTTAATAAGGGTTGCTCCTTCTCCAATTTAAGTTTAAAGCAGATCACTCAGGAAACATTTCTTTTTTTTCTTCTTCTTCTTAAAGTTAAACTTCAGACATTAGTTATAAGTACTCTTATGTAAGAGAGTTCTGGATAACATCACATGGATACTGTAAACTAGTACCTAAGAGCTGCTGCTGTAATAACACAATGTGTCCTGTGTTCATCCCAGGGCTCTTCTTCACAATCTGCTTATAAAACTGAACATTCTTTCACATGTAGTTCTGTTTGACTTTACAATAATCGGTTGTAGTTGTAATAAAGAGTTGTAGGTTTATAATCTCACTATCCAGTATCACCTAGAAGAGAATAAGTTTGCTTTTGGGTCTGGTTCCCTTCAACGTTTCTTCCTCATCTTGTCTCAGGGAGATTTTCCTTGCTACTGCCGCCTCTAGTTTGCTCATTAGGTGTATAAATATAAATCTACAAATTTACAGATTTCTGTAAAGCTGCTTGAAAAAATATCTATGGTTAAAAGTGCTATATAACTAAAAATTCCATTGGATTCAATTGAATTGAAGTTGAACGTGCAGAAACAACACAAACTATTTGTAGGCAGTCAGTCAAACATTGCAGCTACAATCTCACTAGTCTAAGAAAGCTAACATGCTATTATAATAATAGCATGCTATACACAATAATACCAATAATGGAACAATGTATGTAACTTATGTAACTACAGTTAACTAAAAGGAATACAGATCATTGTTTAAGCATGCTAAAACTGATTTTGGAAAGCTGGTAAAAAGCAAGTGCGACAAAAAAGAGAGAAAATACAATGTCAGGATTAACACAGTCTGATTCAAGTCGAATTTTAACTGCTGAATTTGTCTACATAAGACCTCGTGCTTCTTATCTCTGACTCCTAAAAGTTAGTACCTCAGAGTGCAATTCACATCTGAGGTGGAGGTCAGGGATCATGTGCACGTAGACACACACCTAAGCACTTTAACTTTAACAACGCCACCTCTGACGTTCTACAGGCAACAAGAAATGTTTCCTCTATATAAAGATAAGGACTCAGACAACCTGAGTGTTTTTGGGAGTGAAATAGTCAACTAGTCTGACTTTAAGCCTCGGGTAATTCTGTGCATGTGATGCGGCACATATCAAAAACAAATGTTTTTTTTTATTTATTTATTTTCTGCGTAGTGTCAAACCATCAATCCAAGTAAATCGCAATACCATATTATTAGTGAATAAATTAAATAATATATATTTTATGTTTTCATATATTGTTTGTTCATTAATTGTGTTTAAAAAAAACATTTTGTTATTGGTAAAATGTTCAAACTAAAAATGTTGAATAAATAAATAAATATAAATAAATAAATAAATAAAATAAGAAGTAAGTAAATAAATAAATAAATAAATAAATTTGTTTTAGATATGTGCCGCATACTAAAGGTCTACCTTTAAAAAGTGAATAAGGAAATAAGGTCACGGGTCATGAACAACCGGAGTTATGCATTTAAAGGTTAAGGGGCTGCTTGTTTTTTAGTTTGTCATAAAAACTCTGTTCAGCGGTCTAAGAATGCAATTACATACAATTATTGATTGTCATTGCTAATTGATGTATTACATATCCAAAGGTGAACGTCTAAGATACTTGTGTTACCTGTGGCTTTACTGCTTACATAGGATTTTTAGTGTTATACTGGGAAAAGGAAAGGAGTATGTTCGAATTTTGTTTACAGAAAACATTTATTTGCTCTGAAATGAAATGATGTTAATGATAAAGTGCAAGCTACAGCCAGAAAAGAGAACTATCTCTCTAGGGGGCACTGTTGATCCAGTTTGGTGGAAAAGTTCATCTACTGAAGCAAAAAAATTCCTTATATTACCATTACATGTTTGAAGTGGGACATCTCTGATTTTTATCTAAATATAACACACAAAGCTGTGTGAGCATGATAATCTGATCTTTTCTAATCAAATTTGACACGTATCACACACGTGGTCATGTGACCATAATGAAAATAATCTCATTATGTGAATTCGTTTTTTTTTTTTTAATTATTATTATTTTAAGTTTTTCTGCGCATGTACATATCATCGTCATCATCATCATCATCATCATCATTCAGTGTGTCAGAAAAAAACCCCATCCAAATCATGAACTTCCACAGGGAATAAACTTTAAGATCAAGGTTTGTGCTGCTAGTTTGCTTCATTTTATTGCTACTGTAATGATATGATTCATAGCAATAGTCCCACAAATAACAGATATGGGTCACTTACAAACACCCATGTGAACTGCTAAAGCAGATAGATCAAATCTGGACAGAAAATCATAATTAAGTAATTAAGCACATCTGTTTTTGCAGATGTTATCAGTTAAAGATGAAGCCTAAAACCCAGATGTCACTTTTTCGACTGTAAATGTATATTGAATGTTTTCAGAAAAGTATCATATTGCGCTTTAAGTACACATAACTTATTGGTGGAATTAGACTTTAGGATTAAAAAAGAAGAAGGGGATGCTCAGGCTGGGCCCAGTAATAACATCTCTGGCCTTTCAGAATAATAATTTATACTACCTACAGCGTCTTTATATTTGTTTTTTGGTCCCCCCCCCCCACATTTCTTCCTTTGAAGTGCTCATATAAAAGAGTCTCGTCATTTATCTGAAATAGTGTTGTTGTTTTTTTTATTTCTGGATGATAGCTGTGAGTGAGTATTCTTTAATAACCTGCTAAACTTAAAGGGTATTGCTTTACTTATATGCCATTAAAGGCCATGCAGTAATGTAACATATGTTCCAGTCACTTATCCCTATTTTTACTGGATGTTATATTGCTTTTCACGTAAGAACTCAAATTACTCTATATACGATATACTGGGATTTTTGTACTTTTATTAGATATATTTTATTTTTGAAACCCTATAGTCATTCCAAATGAGTACATGCAATTAATATATTAGTAACGTAACGCACGATCATTATATATTATTCGTTACTATAATAACTCATGCTAGACACATTTATTTATTTATTTATTTTAGCTGTTTTGTTTAATGGAGTGGTCATCAAACCAAATGAACTACAAAAATAAGTAAAGCACACCCAAAGCCTGAAGAATGCTGAGATGGAAATTTGAACTGTAATCATTTAAAAACTAAGCTTCCCTACAAATAATTATTCACTGTGACAATTCTAGACCAATAAGAATTTATCTGGCTTGAATTTCTATGATTAAATTATTGATCTATCTGGGTCCTGGTTGTAGGATGTTGTGAAAATAAGGCATAAAAAAAATGAACATTCTGCAATGCTTCCCTGCAATGCCCTCTTTTTCTCTCTCTCTCTCTCTCTCTCTCTCTCTCTCTCTCTCTCTCACACACACACACACACATACACACAGTAGTTTTCTCTTTGATCTAGAGCCATGCCGGTATCAATTCTCAGTACGCATTCATTTTTACCCAGGGAAATCGTAAAAATAACTTAAGGCACTCCTTACTTGATACTGCATTGGGCATAAGTCAAAACATTTAACTTTAATCTCCCAGGGTTAGTCTGGTTCGAAATCACTTTTGTATTTCTTTTTCAGTCCGACTCATTATTTTGTTCGCAATAGCACTAGTTGTTAGGATATGCTAAAATAATATGCTTTGCTCCATGGCAGTGTGAACTAGAAAAACATAGATTCCAATTCCTCATATAATAACTTTCTCTCCTCACAGGTCTGCTGCTTTTAAATAGATATGCAAAAGCAGGCACAGGAGCAAATTCAAGAGCCCCACGCTAGGACATAACTCGTATTACCCAGTAATATTCAATATAAAGACATCCTGGTTGACATATTGGAAAATACGTAGCACAAAGTCTGTCGTCTGATCTCCCCTTTTCTCCGTACAGCCCATCTAATCCAATGCTTCAGTCTACTTTCTTGCCTTTCATATTCAGCGGTACTGAGATTACACCACCAGAATGGAAATTGGGTTTATGCAGCTTTAATGAAATTCCAGAATTCTGTTTTGTGGCTTGGCGCACAATGGAGCATAAATTCATTCTCCATATTCTCAGCAGCCGAAAATGACAACCCGAAATGCTCCTCCATCAGTAATCTGTTAGCAGCACTTGCCTAGGCTTTTTCTAACTCATTCTGCATGGCTGAAACTCAAATCCAGAAGATCAGAATTAGAAAACAGTGCCAGCAACATGGGTCTTGACATGCCAGCTCAATGATGCCAGTCAAGGGGCTTAGTGAGTTGATTTTTAAGTGAGTGGACGTGATTAACCGTGGCTTGCTCAGAGCTCACGTTCCTATTTAAGAGCAAAACCATCACGGGGGGAAAGATTTTGCTTCATTTGAATGTTTAAGTCATTTTTGAGTAATTGCTCCTTTTCATTTTTTAAATTTTTAAAAAAATTTTATTAACCAGGTGTGGAAAGCTGAGGTTTTGTGTGTGTGTGTTAATCTCTGGGGGGGAAAAAAATGAAATAGGAATGCTAGAGTATGACAATATACTGTGATAAAATAAAATCAAAATAGTTACGTTGTATACATGTATAAAATAATAGCACAAAAAACATTCCTCCCAAGCTAAAGTATTTTTTATTTATTTAAAAAAAAGTAAAAAAGTAGCCTATGTTAATATGTTACTGTAAAATAAGAGTAATCCTGTTAAAACATATTCTAGTTATTCGAATTTCCCAAACTAGGCTTTTCATCACATTGCAATGTTATAAAACTTCACCATTTCAAGTTGTCCACTCTGAAAATGCAATCAAGTACCATGAAATACCTAAAAAAAAATAAACCGTGATATTTATTTACGATGTTATTCTAATTTGAGGTTTTATATTCCTTTGTATTCTTATGCAGTATGATCCTGTAGGCCTACTCAAAGATAGCTATCAGGCCTGAATGTAGGCTATATTTTTATTCTTAAGTAAAGTGAATAACGGTATCCCCACATTTAATTTTTTTTTTTATTTTTAAATAGCATGTGGAACTTATTCACCAAATTTGGCAGGATCGGCTACTTGCTGTGCGCGTGCCTGATTCTGTCTGAGAAAAAAGTTTTACTACTGAAACTGCAGAAAGTTAGACTCAGGCCATGTGCACTTTCATTATTAGTGAAATAAAAGCAGCGACTGGTAATTCATGTATAAAAAATAAATAAATAAATAAAAATGAATAAAAAGCCTACGTCTTTCCTATTGAAGTTTACATTAACAATTTATTTATATCTGGTCTATGGACCAGTAAGTTATATTATCTTACAAATGCATAGTGCTACTTCACTTTCTCCCCCTAAATAAACCTATTTCCCCCAAGATCTGGAAAATAACACATTTACATTCATTAGCCCTGAATTCTAGTCATTTATTTATTTATTTATTTATTTATTTATTTATTTATTTATTTTAATCAATTCAGGAAATACCTTCCTCTCTACATGAGGACTAAACGCTTGAGTTCAGATGCGAGGTGTATTTCCCCCTCATTTACTGTCATTTGTTCATTAAGGAAATGGCACTGAACGACCGGAAGAGAATAAAATACTCTTTCAAACAGCACTGGACATACTGTGAACTTGGCAGCTAATATCACGTGGCTGAAATTGTAAAAAAAAAAATAAAAAAAAATAAAAAAAATACAACTATAACAGGGAATTGTTTAATTTGATGGACATGTTTTCCCTCCTTTTTTAATGAAATAACGGTCACACAAATTACTAGATATCTCTTATTCGTAAATAATAATAATAATAATAATAATAATAATAATAATACCTGCAGTAACCCCAACTCAATTTAATCGAGCATTAGCAGCAGTAATAGCAAGTTTTAATAACAACAAAAAGCCTTTTTTTTTTTTTTTTGGTTAATTCAGAAATGTACTTACCTGTGAGAATTATTATTATTGTGTTGTTGTTGTTGTTGTTGTTTTTTAAAAGAACACCCAGACTTTCAATGCTACCAGCTTCATGACTATCCGAACTTCCAATGCACTTCATAAGAGTCAAACTTTCTTATTATCATCATGTAGAGATGAAGTTAAAAAGTAACGCTCGTGCTTGATTGACAGGATGGAAATGGTGCTGGTGGTGGGAGGAGGGGGGGATTAATGCGCGTAGGGTGGGGATTCAGCGGACATTCATGGCAACCACGATGGAAAAAAACCGCATCAGTTTGCATGTTTAGATGTTTAAAGCATCTTGGATAACATTCTTCGAAATAACTAGTATGGTTTTCAGTAACAGATTTGAGTAATATTGTGCGTGGGTATTTCTGGACCCGGACTTTCTCCCCTCGTCTACAGCACTTGGTTTCGTCCACACTTGGTTGGTGAATTTGGTTCAGCGTGTATGGCATCGCATTCATTCAACTGAACGCGAAAGTGCACCGGTCCACGCCACCGTCTGCTGTCAATGGCTTTCCGGGCTTGTTTTATTTGAATATCAGGATTTTTTTTTTTTTAAACAAATTCGCCCTGAAAACCAATAATGGATATCCTATGGATTTTATGGATACTACCCACCGCACTGGCTCTTGAAGGTAAGATATTGTTTCCTCTGTTTTAGTGCGCGCATCCTCCTCCTGAATGCGGGAGAGTTTCTGCAGCCTGTAGCGCGCTAGGGTTTTAATTTTAATTTTAATATCCTTCGGGAAATATCCTTCGACATGATTAGATTACTGAACACTGATGATTCTGGGGCATGAATATGATTTATGGATAGGAAGAGTTAGCAATACGCGCTCTCCATGGGTCCGCCAAGCGCTGCTCAATCATTTGCAGTAATTGAGTTTTGTTTGTTTGTTTGTTTGTTTGTTTGTTTGTTGGTGCGTACAAGCATCCGGTACATCTAACCTAAACGTGTTGCATTTAATCCTAGCGTTACTCTTTCCAGAAATGTATCTCAGAATAACCTGCACGCTTTACTTCAGTTACATTGTGTAACCGTCTTCAAGAGAAACATAGTAGCTTGTTGTTGTTGTTGTTTACTACAGCGGCTCGTACAGTAGGTGTACGTGTAGTTACCTATTAATGATGGACAATAAAACAGGTCCTCGGGTTTCCCTTGGGCGTTGAAGAGTACACGTACAAACAGGTTGATTTTTTTAATTAATATTATTTGTTTGAGTGTGACACTTTAATGAAACTACTCCTATATACCATTCTAAACAGATACTTATTATTACCCGAAGGCAGGTGAGCGACCTTCGCGTGGCTCGTGCGTAGGATTCGCGTTAACTACGCGTTAGCTTGTGAGGCTAATCTGTCAGGCGTTCGCACAGTGCTGTCCATTACTCTGCAAACCAGACCTGCACATAAACCTACAAAGTACCCCAAAGCAACATTTAACACCATAGGAGCAGAACAGACCCTATAAAACAGTCGCATTTAATATTGTACACGTTCTAGTGAAACGCACATGCGCTTCACGTGATCATTTGTTTTTACATGTGATGAATGCAATGAATATGGGATCACGTGTGATCAAGAATATGTGATCTCATACTCGTTTAAAAAAAAAAAATCACGTGTAAATGAAATAAAGTCTTTTTTCAAAAATAAATAAATAAATAAATAAATTAATGTGTACTCCATGTCTAAAAATAAAGTTTAGAAAAAAAGGGAATCTGTAAGGAACCACTAGGCTATAGAAACCACAACAGAAATAAAACAAACAAACAATCCAAAAATAAACAAAATGAGTCTCCCCTTATTCTCGCCAACTTACTAAATAGTGTGGCAAAATAGTGTTTTGTATTTTATACCATATTATTAATGATAAAGAGCATTTGAGAAGCCGTATATTATTAGTTTGTGTTTTCAGTAGTAGCCAGGATATTGAGAATAGGACTCAGACTGAGGTAATGCTGTAATTTAGGCTCCTCTGATGAGGGGGAAAAAATGTTTTGAGTGTTGGGAGGTGAGAGCTGTTGTCTACATTTAATTAGACTTCAGAGAGAGCATTAGTTAAATAATTAAGTAAATAGTTACTTAATTACTTAGACTTAATAGCAACAGCACACACCTAATGTCTATGCAGTGTAATGTGACAAGCTGCGTCTGTGCCTAAAGAGTTTACACTGTTTTTTTGTTTTTTTTTTTTCTTGTAAATTTTTCTGGTGTATTCTGGTATCTCCAAATAGAGGCATTTCTACTAGAGCAAGGTCTAGGCCTTGTAAATTTACCACCGCAGCCCTGTTTATAGGAAAGGCTCAATTGTCATACTTGACTTTCGGGTTTGAAAAGCTCAAGGGCTATTGAGTCCAACTTCATTATTTTGAAAGAGGGCACAGGGTTTTCTTCGTGGAAGAAAAACCCTCGAGTGACCCCTTCAAAGGCTTGAATTTTTTTTTTTTTTTAGGAGTTTAAATCTAAAGTGCAAATGACCGCACTGTTATGAATAATAAGACGTGTTATTTAATTAGGAAAAATGCGTGCGGTGGTGCTGTTTATTAGTCACTAACTGATTGCTTATTTTTGTCATTTTTAAAAATTTGATAGCGTGTGATATATAGCGTGCAAGATATGGCTCGTTTGGCTTTGCTTGTATTTCCTCATTTGTAAGCTGCTTTGGATAAAAACGTCTGCTAAATGAATAAATGTAAATCTAATTCTGGAGGTTGAAGGATAGTTTTTTTTTGTTTTGTTTATTTAGGCCATGTAAAATAATGCAAATGCGTATTTTTGATTTGCTGAATATTTGAAGAGGGATATACACCTATCTAGTACATAATAAACGGACAAGTGTTTAATTATGATATTACACTTGTACAGTTGTGTATTTGTTATGTGATAATACCTATTGTGTTATAAGAGCATTATACAAATGAACTGAATTGAAAGTATTGAATTAGTTGTCTAGAAAAGGGGTTTTTCTGTTCGCTGACGGTGATTTTGTTTGTCATATGAGTGACGTCAGAAGTGTTTTTTTCTATATCCTAGTTTTTTGACCAATGATTTCTTCGCATTGCGCTGATGTAGGAGCATTTCAGAGGTAAAAAAGAGGTCACTGCAGCTTCGGTGTTTTTAAAAAAAAAAAAAAAAAAAAAAAGAGAGAGAGAGAGATCGGAATTTTTTTTAAAAAAGCTTCAGCGTATTCGGGCAGTCCCATCTTTCTTTTTTCTTTTCTTTTTTTTTTAAAAAAATAATTTGTTAGTTACTATTGTAAAAGTTAATTCCAACAAAGAAAACCATCATGTGCATTTGTCAGAAAATTATTATTATTATTTTTTTTAAACAAAAAAAAAAAGATGGTGATATTTTCTTAGAATTGTCTACACTCTATAGTGAAACACAGCAAAACAATAAAGGCTTTTTTTTTTATTATTATTATTTTTTAAATCACTTAAATTTAAGAAAATACCAAAAAATAGATACGTATAATTGGTTACACACAATGCGTGACTTATAATATCTTTCTAATGATCTTGTCTGACTAGCTGAAAGGGTGGGGGGGCTGAATTTTTATATTTATTTGTTTATTTTTTTACAGTTTTGCATTTATTCATGTACAGGGATCCACAGTGTGTCTCAGTATAACATTACAGTGAGTGTTCTAGACGTATAGATTTAAGGCCTAGCATTCTGCAAAAATAACAGGCTGTGCATATTGTGTGTTCTACACACTCTGTAACTTACCATTATATCTGACACAAGCTTCCATCTCAATTATAGTAAACACTGTGTTTTCCCAGTGAAGTGGTGATTTGTGTTTAGGCACTTCATTTTGGTATGTAATGTTGTATTTAGGTGATGAAATGGATGTTTTCAAAAAGGGGGGACAGGGCATACATTATGGTGTAGATTTTCGTGTGTGTGTATATATATATATATATATATATATATATATATATTATATATATATATATATATATATATATATATATATATATATATATATATATATATATATATATAATCTCAGTTTTAGACTAATATAACACTTTTCATTGTGTTTGTTTTTGTTCACCTCATGTTACAGAATAAAAATATGCACTGTTGTCTCCCACGCAGAGAGCGCACGTCTCCTACGAATATCGTGTAAAAACATGCTAACGTTGTTGTGAATGAATCTACATATCTCTGGTATTATGAACATGCAAGCGATCTTGTGTATAGGGATGCTATGTAGTGCTAGCGTGCCCTTTTTCTGGCCCACTTTACATCCTTATGCTAATAACTTATGCTAATAATCCTGCCTGGACGATCGTATTAGCAGTGTGTCGTACAGGGTGTTTTCCTGCCTTTCGAAACACTCGTCTCCATTTGGTTCAACTATGAACTTGTACTGCTATTTTAAATAGAAGGCCACAATAGTATCCTGCTGTGAGACGTCTTTGTGTATCTAAACATTCGCTATTTAGAATTTTTAGTAGTTGAGTGTCAGAAGCGTTCGATTTCATGAAACCGTAAAACCAGTGTTTGAGTTATAAATTTATTTATTATGAGTTTGGGCATGCAGTGCAACAAAGCCCTAACTATCTATTTCCATAAAACTCCAAGCACCAGAGCGAAAATAGATGATTAAAGCTATTGTTTGTTAACTCCGCCATTTGCAGACATCAATACTTCCGCTCTGAGATGCCAGCCAAGTTTGAATAATCTGCTTTCACATGTAAATGTGAGCAGCCTACTTCTAGCTAATACTCGGAGTGTGGGCCGCCGATGCATAAGCCTACACATCACGTTGCCTTTTTTTTTGAATGGTAACAAAAGGTATAGCATTAGTGTGTGTGGGTGTTTGTGTGTATGTCTGTGTTTGAGAGGTTTCTCTGAAACAGGCTTAGCTAAAGGTAAAACGAGCTGCTCACAATCCTACATTTTCTCGCTCGGCCGAATGAGCAGATGCGAGTTGCGCGTCTGTATTTTCAGCCTCCTCAGTGGCTTTCACAAAGAATGCGCTCCTATTCAGCGCCTAATCCATGCTGCCCAGCGCTTCTCCATTGTCGCTCTGCATGCAAAATTTCAATTAGTGCTGGTACCAGTTGTTTCGCCGCTCAGTATTTCGAAGGGATGTGCGTACTTTTACCTTGACCAAGCAGTAAATTTTTGGGATCGGAGATGGGCAGTACCGTTTGGAACGCTGTTTCTCATTTATACTCAAACTGACATTTTTATTCACGGGGCACATGCTTTTATCCAAAGGGGCTTAGGAGTGAGGAAGCGCATACAGGCCTGTAAGTCTTAAAGTGCTGCGTTTACAAGTTTCCACATTCATTTGTAGGTAGAACATAAAAGAGTTTATTTTAAAGAAAAGAGAAAATTGAGGTTTAATGGTTGTTACCGGCAGAAAGCAGCAGAAGCATGTGATGGAGAGGGAAAAAAACAAACAGAATTTTACCCCAAAGACCCTAGAAAATGTCAGTGGACAAGATAGCTTTAAAAAAAAAAAAAAAGGAACAGTAAGAAAACCGCAGGCAAAAGTTGAGTGTGACTACTGTTTAATAAAAGCAGCTCCTCGATTGATTGATTTTATTTTTTTTACCTACCAAAGAGACCAAACTCCTGCCAACCTGTTTTCTGTTGACTCACAAGGCAGAAGTTTGCGGATTCTTGGGTCAGAGTTTACCTGGAAAATGTTGGCATGAAGCAACGGTAACCACTACCTGTGGAAAAGCCGTCTCTCGTGCCCGGTGTCCTTTCCCCTTCAGTGAATCGGCTTTTCCGTCAGCTGAAATTTATTCGTGTTTGCTTCATTCAGTGTCGTTTTTGAGGTGTCTCCCATATCGCCGTAGCAAGAGAGAGAAAAAATTTTTTATAAAAAGGTAAATGCTAAAACTAAGCCATAGATGTTAGCACCTCTGACGTGAGAATGTCAAAATCTACAACAACAACAAAAAATAATAAAAAGCTGTGACGAGTCCTACCGGCTAAATTTATTACGAAGCTACGTGACAGCATTCATGTCGTTTTAAAAAGCAACGTTTGCACCAAATTCTAATGAAATTTCTGATTTACTGCAGTTTATAGTCCTTTATTTTGTATATAGAAACTTTTCACTCGAATTATTTTGAAGGCATCTTTGCTGCGCAGATTTTCTTTACACGCGATAAAACTTTTGCACGTCGCTATACGTCAAGCACGTTGCTCCACAAGTCCACATATTAAAATCATCGGTCCATATTTCTAACTTTAATAGAGTACAGGATCGCTAGGATTCCTGCTGTTTTCTCTGCATTTCCTCTATATTTAAACGCATTCTTCCTATCACCCGACACCAGATGTAACACAACCTGCAATCATTTCACGATGAAACGTTATCTTTGAGCGTAATAAAAGAGCACGTCGGTCAGGTCCAGACAGAATACCCAGTGGGCTCAGCGAACGTAAAGGGAATTTCCAAGGATGGATCACACGTCCTTGCTGCCACATTCCTGCCCTCTGCAACGAGTTGTGCACTGATATCACACACCACATGGAGAGCCCCACACGCCCCTACTGAGACCACCGTAATCAATCTCCCTTCAAAGCCTAGCCTGCTCGGTGTTATGAATCATACAGAAAGCGCCTTCACAAGTATACACACTCCAAGGATGCTAGTCTGTTCACAGGTTTGATGTGGGATTCAGATTCACTTTAATGGTGTAGAAGCGCATTTCATACGTGTGCTCCGGAACTATTATTCGACTTGTGGGTAAGTAGCTTCCTGTTTGCCTTGAAGTACAGGCTGAAGTGCTGCAAGAAATCTAGTTTTCTGCTTTAACGGATCAGCAAGGCCTTTTCAAATAGAATTTTATTTATTTATTTTTTTAAACTCATTTCTTAAAAAGACTCGTGTTACTCATAATAAGGAGCCCGGTGCCGTCAGTCACATCTATTCCAGCACAGACTCTCTAGCATCATTTAGATTCCATTTTAGTTTCCACTGTGAAAATGCATCAGGTCCAGATATCAGTGCAGAACATATTAACTCTGCTATCAGGACTGGTCTGTTACATTATACACTCGGAGCGTGTTTGCTTTGTGATGTTAGCAGGCGACGCTTTGTATTCATTTCAACATCTTAATGAAATCTCTCTCCCGATGATGGTAAAATCGAAGGAATATTTCAACGGCGTACTTTTCCAATAGTATCGCTTCCATTTATAAATTAAACACGATCAAATAAACTACCGTACCAGGTTTAATCTCAGCATTTCATTTTTTTTTCCATTCATCTTTAGTAACTGCTTTACTGAATCAGTCTCGTGCACTCTAAAAACTATGATGTACTCCATTTTTTTTTTGGGTGAAACATTTTTACACTTAAAAATACTGAAAGCTAGGGGTGCACGGTGCTAGGTGCTTAGTGGTTAGCACGTCCTCCTCACACCTCCAGGGTCGGGTGTTCGATTCACACCGTGGCCCTGTGTGTGCGGAGTTTGCATGTTCTCCCCGTGCTGCGGGGGTTTCCTCCGGGTACTCCGGTTTCCTCCCCCAGTCCAAACACATGCACGGTAGGCTGATTGGCGTGTCCAAAGTGTCCGTAGTGTATGTGTATGTGCCCTGCGATGGATTGGCACCCTTTCCAGAGTGTTCCCCGCCTTGTGGATAGGCTCCAGGTTTCCCCGTGACCCTGAAAAGGATAAAGCGGTATAGAAAATGGATGGATGGATGGATTTTAAAGCTGTGAAATCATTGAAATACACCTTATGCCATGACATAAAATCGAGTAGATATAATTAAACTCCTAAGTCAATGCAATAGTAACCTAATAAAAAAAATGAGTAGATATATTCGAAAACCTACGTAGCAGAAAATGAGGCTGTTATTTAACGAAAACAAATGCACTACGTTTACTAACTTCCGAATTTAATTCATATTGGACTGTTAATTACCAAAATTAATGTTACATTTACTCTATTTATTTTTTTTTGTTGTTTTTGTTTTTTTTAAAACTGTATTTACACTCCTTTAATTGAGGTCAGTATATCTAACGAAAGCAAATGATAAACATAAAGCGACTGTATACACATTAAAATTTGATTTAAGCATTTATACGTCAAATTTCACCAGTACAACATGAGATTAAGTCTAAATTCAACCTGGCTTACGTTGCATTTGTAACAACGTCCACGCTACAACGACAGTGAGCTGAATTGTTCCAGACCTGTAGGACTTTTATCTTCAGTGGAACACAAAAGGAGACGTGAGTCCAGAACGACAGACGAGACTGATACCCTCAGTCACCATTCACTATCGCTGAATCAATATCTTTTTCTCTGTAAAATGGTGAGTGAGAGTAAATACTCGGTCTCGCTTTTATGTTCCATAAAACACTTTGCTTGTATTTTCTCATTGGTAAGTCGCTTTGGATAAAAGCGTCTGCTAAATGAATAAATATAAACGAAAGAGATGCAGGTGTGGAAACATTAGTGTTAGTAGATGACTGTACTTCACACAATAGGTACTTCATAAAGAAATGATGCAATGAACATTTATTTCTGAAGTAAGGCAAGTCCTTTGCTCTTGCAATATTCAGTTGGTTGTGTCCCTTTTTTTTTTTTTTTTTAATGTTTCCCTACATCTAATTCTGAAGAGAACTTGGTGCTAGTCAGCCATCCAGACACGGCAGAGAGAAGTCTGGCGTGGTGGAGGTAGGATTGGAATAGACGTCCGTGCAGGTCAACATCTGTAAGTCCCTGATGTCTTCAACTGGGGCTCCCCGAAAACCTGCAATAAAAATAATACGATTCAAAAACAGACATACTCGTTACACAGTATCTCTTCTTGACACAGGAGTATTCCCATCACTTATGATACCTATAAACCCCAACAAAGGTTCTGAATATTCCTTTAACATAAAAGTCCACTGACCTTGTCATGTCATTTTCATGAAAAATTCAAGCAGTATTTTAAATAAGAAAAAAAGTCAATATATTTGGTCTGTAATGTGTGACAGAAATATTTTCAGACATTTTTGTTACCAACAGTAGACTAATTCATATGCATCAGTAAGTGCACAGGCAACATATTTGTCTCATTTCCACTGACACCTGTTTTGAGGGTGTTATTCTGCACCACGTGTGTTTGTTTCATCCATGCATTTACAAATGCCATCTGGTTGGATACAAAAGCTTACAAAGCTGGAAAATTTGTATCAGTGTTATACATATGAAAGCTTTTGCCATTCACTGATGTGACTCTGTTGAGGAGTTCCTCCCTAAAAGTGAAAAAAACAAAACATCAATTGCACATCCATCCATCTTCTATACCGCTGATCCTTTTCAGGGTCACGGGGAACCTGGAGACTATCCCAGGGAGCATGGGGCACAAGGCGGGGTACACCCTGGACAGGGTGCCAGTCCATCGCAGGGCACAATCACATACACACTCACACACCCATTCATACACTACGGACACTTTAGACACGCCAATCAGACTACCGTGCATGTCTTTGGACTGGGGGAGGAAACCGGATTACCCGGAGGAAACCCCCGCAGCACGGGGAGAACATGCAAACTCCGCACCCCCGACCCTGGAGGTGTGAGGCGAACGTGCTAACCACTACGCCACCGTGCGCCCATCAATTACACAGTGAAACTGTATTTCCAAAGACTAACAATAATGAGGTTTGAGATGAAAATAATTTTAAAAAAACAACACACTAAAAGTTGGTACAATGTAAAATATTTTCATCTACACTCACCACCCACTTCATTAGGAACACCTGCACATTCATGCAGTTATCTAATCAGCCAATCATGTGGCAGCAGCGTAACGCATAAAAGTCATGCAGATACAGATCAGAAGTTTCAGTTAATGTTCGCATCAGACATCAGAATGAGGAAAAAGTGTGACTTTCAACGTGGCGTGGATGTGGGTATCAGATGGGCTGGTTTGAGTAGTTCAGAAACTACTGATCTCCTGGGATTTTCACACTCAATAGTCTCTAGCGTTTACACAGAATGGTGTGAAAGCCAAAAAACATCCTGTGATAGAGAGAGATCAGTAGATGAGAGATCGTAGAATGACCAGACTGGTCTGAGCTGCCAGGAAGTCTATAGTAACTCAAATATCTACAACAGCAGAAGACCACATCAGATTCCACTCCTGTCATCCGAGAACAAGAATCTGAGGCGATCATGGACACAGACTCTACAACACATTATTTTTTTTTTCCTAATCTGTGCCCATAATAGCCTGTTCTTGGTTCATGGAACCCAGTGTGAAATTCTACTGTTGTAGCCCATCCACCCCATGCTGAGATGCTTTTCTGATCACCACGGTTGTAAAGAGTGAGTTACTATATCCTTTCTGCCAGCTCAAACCAAT